>NC_134270.1:73889921-74189921 GCF_031893055.1 Leptodactylus fuscus
CTCTGGCTAGAGGGCCATTAAAGGAATGACCCAATTGGTCTATCTAGCTACTATCTTTGGGGCTTACATTACACCCCCACGGTAAACTGACTATGGTCTCTGTCACAAAACACACACACTTAAAGCTAATGCATTGCAAAATACAGCTACTTCTATTTCAGGCTGCATACAGAAGCCTGTAATAAAAGTATATGCCAGACAAGCCTTGGGAGCCATCAATCTTGTTACAGGCGACGGAAATCTTCCCCAAAGATGGAGCCTCGGTAAAAGCTGTGGAAGCTGATTTCAGACATTCCTGACTGACCCTGGCATCAAGTTATTGATCTCGCATACAAGTTCTTTGCACAAAATAACGCGTCAGATACCGAGCCAGCTATTAATTGGGCAGCTCATAAGGCCACACTTAGGGACACCCTTGTATCAGAGGCTTCTTGACTGAAAAAAGAGCGGTGTCAAGTTCAGACAGAATGTTAAAATTAGAAACTGCTATTCGGCTTCACCCTTCTCGCTGTCTGGCTAAATGTATCAGGAATGTCAAACGTCAACCTAACTCTGTCCTGACACATTGGACTGTAAAAACTATCCAATGGACCCAAGTGAGATTTTATAAATTTACTAACAAACCTGATTAAGGGCACACCAGAAGCTAAACGTAATATATCAAATACAGAAGTCGGGCGGAAAAAGTATCTCCAACCCTAATTCTATTTATTCACAGTTCCACCAGTTTTATCAGAACTTAGAGTCTGCCCCACCTATGCCCAGCCTCTGAAGATTGTCTCCTTTCTTCACTCCGTCCATCTCTCTACTGTCACAACTCCCCAAGCTGTGTCCTTAAATGAACCCAAATCTAAGGAGGAACTAGACTCTGTTATTGATATTCTTAAGAATGGAAAAGCTGCTGGGCCAGATGGCTTCTCCTCTGTATACTATAAAAAAATTTAAGGCTATCCTCTTGCCACATCTTCTACCAAATGTTTAATCATGTCCTGTAAGGATGTAAATTTCCCCAATATATGCTCAGTGTGTCCATAACCAAACCAGGCAAATACACTACTACCCAGCTAACTATAGACCTATATTGCTCTTAAACTTAGATATAAAACTATCCTCTTCTATCATCACCACTGGATTGAACGGCCTCCTTCTGTCCCTCATACACTCCAACCAGGTAGGATTTATTCCAGACAGACAGGCCTCAGATGATGTCAGAAAACTTTGTAACATTATTCATTGGGCTAATTCTCACCACAAGCTTATTCCATTACTGGCCTTAGATATTGAAAGATCTTTCAATAGTTTGCTATAGGTCTACCTTCCCCAGTTCTGAGGTTCATGGGCATAACTGGTTAATTCCAAAGGGCTCTTCAAGCACTTTATTGTGACAAAACCCATGATCACGCTCCCGAACCTGATCAATACCTCTCACAGTCTGCACAACTTTCAGGCCTTAAACTTAATAATCCTAAATCTGAACTATTACATTGTAATGTACCCTCAGCTACCAAAAAAATAAATAGGCTTAAATTTTGGTTTACAGACACAAGATAAATATCTACGCTACCTTGAAATAAACCCTTGCAGTCCCCTAGTCACCTGTTTCAAAAGAAACTATGCCACGTTGATCCCAAAGCTCCTCAAGGATCTTGTTGCCTGGCATTGCCTCACCCTCTCCTGGGTTGGTAGATATTCACTCAGTTAAAATAGTTACTTTACATCGCATTCTCTACTTCTTCCATACCCTTCCGACCACAGTGTCCTCTTCCTCCTTATCCAATCTACAGAGGAAAATCTTCAATTTCATATGGGTATTTAAACGACCACAAATCTGGAGATGAATTATGCATTATCATAAGAAACTGGGCAGCGCCATTTATAATGAGACAGACTGTCCACAGTGAGTAGTGTTAGAGTCAACCCTGGTCATCCCAGCCTCATACCTCTGTGGTAGCCTGTAGTCCCTATATTATGTGGGGCCTATAATGGGGGCATCTAACACGGGTACTAACTGTATGGGGGCATGTAACATGGGTACTTACTGTATGTGAGCCGGTAACATGGGCACACTGTATGAGGGTCCTGTAACAGAGGCAGTACAGTATGGGAGCCTATAAAGGGGACAGTATACTGTATGGGGGCCTGTAATGGGGACAGTATACTGTATGGGGGCCTGTAATGGGGACAGTATACTGTATGTGGGCCAATAACAGAGTCATAAGTTATATATAGTATGTTGGCTTATAAAGGGACAATATACTGTGTGGGGATCAGTAAAGGCATTGATATACCATGTTGGGGGCCAGTAAAGGGAGTGTTATAATGTGTGTAGGCCAGGGGGCCCCCATCTTTCCTAATTAAGTTTGGTAAAGTTTTAAAACTCTTTTGGTTTCAGAAAAGCTGGTTTCTCTGCCTTTATGTTTGCATAAGTATTAGCGTGAACAATATTAAGCCTTTTTTTGCCATCTGCTTCTGAACGTTTCCTGTTGCACGTCATACAGAATAATCATGGGATTCTCTTTCTTTCTAGTTCATAAAATAAATCTTTGTGAAATTACATTATTCATGTGTAAACTGCACTAGACCAAGCCAGTTATGTTGAAGCTCAATGTAAGCGCAGTTTCAGTATTTCGGAAACATTTATTCCACATGTAGCCGGTTGTCAGGTGAGCAAGTTCATTGCCAACTGTTTCTAAGTATTACTAAGGTCAGTGACTGCACAATGACACAATCCCTAACCAAGCTCAATGACATGAATCATCCTAACATAAAATTCCTCCTCCAATGCAGATGGATCTGTGTGCAAAGGAAACTGTGTCTCATATACAGCAGCCCCAAACATGCGATCATTCTTCTTATAACTACTCCCTGCTCTGCACCTATTGACCATCTACTAGTCAAAGCTACTTGGACATCCTGTCAACGATAGAATAAAGGATGTGTTATTTCACAGCATTTTATTATTATAATGCATTTAATATAAAAAGGAAACAACTTTGCAAAAAGTCCTAATTGAAACTCTCCTACCATTTTGTATATGCAGCTCCTACACAAACATACTATACTGTGCAAAAGCAAGTGTAGAAAAAATGCTGCAATGTAAAAATGCTTTGAAAATAGAAGTGTTACTTTATTTTTCTCAATTAATAAAATGCTCAATGAAATAATAAAAGAAAAATCTAAATGAAATCAGCATTAGGTGTAACCATCCTTTGCCTTCACTACAGCATCAATTCCTCCAGGTACACTTGTACACACAGAGGGGATTTGGCAGGAAGGTTGTTCCAAATATCATGGAGAACTAACCACAGATCATTTCTTAATGTAGGCTTGGTCAGATCCTTCATGTAATCCCAGACAGACTCAATGATGAGGTCCATAACATCATTTCCATTACTCCTCCAAAAAGTGGTCACACCAAGTATTGATGCTATTTAGATTTCTCTTTTATTCATTCACTTTGACATAAATAAACTCTGGACTCTCTTTTAAAGCATTACTAGAGATGAGCGAATACCGTTCGATCAAGTAAATATTCGAGTGAATATTACGGTATTCGACATATTCGATTCCAATCGATTACCACGAGGTAAACGCAGTAAAAATTTGTATCCCCTCCCACCTTCCCTGGCACTTTTTTTGCACCAATAACTGTGCATGGAAGGTGGCACAGGAAGCAGGAAAATGTAGGCATAAAAAAATAGGAAAAAGTCATTGGCTGGCTAAATCTGGTGACCTCGGATTTATAAGAATAGTAGCCCCCTGAAGAAGCAGGGGCGAAACAGTCCGTCGGGGCTCAGAGTGGAGGTCGCAGCTGGTGAGCAGTGGGTTATGTATATGCTTTACATCTTTTGTCCTATGTAGACTGGTTCATGTAATACTGGCATGTGTGTGTAACTTTACATTGTTTTTGTTACCTTATAT
The DNA here is from genome assembly GCF_031893055.1 of Leptodactylus fuscus. Taxonomy (NCBI): domain Eukaryota; kingdom Metazoa; phylum Chordata; class Amphibia; order Anura; family Leptodactylidae; genus Leptodactylus; species Leptodactylus fuscus. The sequence goes on from NC_134270.1 coordinate 73,893,843, forward strand.
GCTCTAACTATATAGTGGTTATGTGGGTATGATTTTTGCAATGCTACAGATACTTTTCTATTAAGTGCCCTGATCTTGTGATATTGTGGGCAATAGGAGCCTATTTACATTTATATATACAAAATACAGGGCCCTTCTATACACACATTAATTGTGGCTGTTTTTATCCCCTACACCACTAGTGAGGCTTTTTTTCTAGCAGATTATGCACCTGCTGGAACTGCTCAGTCCAATGCAACCTCCACTCTTGTTGTTTGACATCTGTTGCTTTTAAATGTTTTTATGTGTTTGTGTTTTCCTGATACCATTATTCTTTACTTTTAAAATAATTTTTGTAATAATAAAATTAGATTTAAAACCAAAAATTTTTTTTGTGTTATTTATACATTGATACTTAGTTGGTGCTTTTTATAAGAATAGTGTCAGCCATATTCATGTCAGATGCGTTTTGGTGAGATAGGGAGAGAATGTTCTGAGGATGAGAAAGATTGTAGCTTTTGCTAGGCAGGAAAACATTCATAAACAACAGCTCTTTTCAGAGCTACACTGCAGGAACAGTGTACACATACACTGAACCTGAAAATGATGCGTCAGGGTAGCATCAAGGGATGGGTGCGGGCACATGGACGTGGAAATCCAGCTCGGGATCCAGTCCACAGTCCAGGTACTGGAGAGGGGCTGCCAGCAGTGCTCCTTGTCAGTAGCACAAGGGGTCGAGGACGTGGACATGGAAATCCAGCTCGGGATCCAGTCCACAGTCCAGGTACTGGAGAGGGGCAGCCAGCAGTGCCCCTCGTCAGTAGCACAAGGGGATGAGGACGAGGAAATCCAGCTGGGGATGTAGGCCACAGTAGCTCGACTCCAATTATATACTGGAGAGGGGCAGCCAGCAGTGCCACAACATCAAGTGGGGTGCAGGGTGTAGTGCTGACGAGGCCCGAGCACCAGGAACCTATACTATACTATACTAGGGTGGATAGCAGATATTGTGGACCCGCAACCAGCATGTCCCGTCCACAGTACTGACGAGACACAGCTCCATGTGTCTGTGCCAGCGCACAAGTTCCTTGTCCTCCTCCTTGTCCTCGTCCTTTTCCTTCAACACCACCACCTTCACCGTAAATAAATAGTTAAAAAAAAAAAACATTAATGTTTTAGGGCTCCCCCAAGGGCCTGAAAATAACTTTTTTAGGGCTCCCCCCAAGGGACTGGAGATTAATGTTTTAGGGCTCACAACCAAGGGCCTGAAAATTTATGTTTTAGGGCTCACCCCCAAGGGCCTGAAATCAAATTTTTTAGGGGTCACCTCAAGGGCCAAAATCTAAAACTCTGCTGGTTACAAGCTCAACTCACCCCAAGGGCCAAAAAATAAAACACTGCTTGTTAAAGGCTCTACTCACCCCAAGGGCCAAAAAGGAAAACACTGCTGGTTAAAGGCTCTACTCACCCCATGGGCCAAAAAAAAAAAAAAAAAACATTGCTGGTGCAAGGCTCTAGTCATCTCAAGGGCCACAAAATAAAACACTGCTGGTGAAAGGCTCTAGTCACCCCAAGGGCCAAAAACTAAAACTCTGCTGTTTAAAGGCTCAATTCACCCAAAGGGCAAAAAACTCTGCTGGTGCAAGGCTGAACTAAATTAAAGGGCCTAAAACTCTGCTGGTAAAAGGCTCGAGTCACCTCAAGGGTCTCAATCTCTGCTGGTAGCTCAGCTTAAGGGCCTCTAACTTAATTTGGAAGGGCTCACTTGAAGGGCCAGAAAAGTAATTTTTGGAGGTCTCACCATATCTCGCACACACACACACACACACACACACACACACACACACACACACACACACAATGACAGTTAAGGGTGGGGGCTGTTGGATTTCCCATTGCCTATGCTATCTGTGGTTGTCATGGGCAACGTGATTTGAAGGGGTGCATGCTAATGTTTCTTTAGCTTTAAATTTGTGTTTCTGTCCATTCTATTGTGGAGGAAAGGTTTCCAAGTATTTTTCAACTTTCATAGAGGTTCTATTGAGTTTGTAAAGAGTCTAGTTGAAAGTTGTGATAGTGGGGTGATCCTGGGACTTGGGCATGTTAGATGCCCCCAGGAATGCTTCCCCTGCTGTCCCAGTTGCATTCCAGAGGTGTTTAAATAATTTCCTGGGGTGTCATTGTGGATTTGATGAGCTTGCCCTTGTTATTTCCCCCCCTCATTGTTCAAACCTTTCCCTTGGTTCAGTCCTGGCCAATCACAGGCCACTGGGTGGGGTTATAGGAGATCTAGTTCTCCTTGATAACTGTTGAGGGCTCAGTCTAGTGTGTGCCAGCTTCTGAGCAGTTTGGTTTCCTGCAGTCTGCAGGGGTACTCATCAGCACTTCATTGGCTGCCAACACAGCCTCTAGGAGGATTATTATCTGCCCCATGCTCATCTAGAGACAGCCCTGAGATGGGTGTTCGGCTGTCTGGATTTTTGCATTCCATGCCAGGAGGAGCAGTGGAGGACACTGACAGGAGTTGTCTTGGGCCTAAATAAAGGTAACCAGATCCCTGTCACGACTCCCTGCATCACCAACCCCAGTATCCATAGCTGGGAGAGGCAAAAGAGGAGTAGTAGTTGGAGGAGAGGTGTGTTATTGAGACTGCATCATCCCTGTGCACCCTCCTATAATCAAGACGGGGGATTGGACATTTTAGTACTACTACCCCATTTTGAAGCTACTGTAGTACCTGTTCCACTTGCTGCAATAAAGCTGTTCCCTATTCAACTGCAACCACTGGCTTCCTGTGTCGTACCTGCTATAACATCAGGGCCCTTCTGAACACTCGAATCAGCTCAGAGAGGAGAGGTCCCTTCTCCACCTGGAAGTACCCCAGGTGAAACTACTACCACCACCATCCAGGTAGTGCCACAGGACCCCCCTCAGCAGTGTCCAGCCCAGGAGTGGGACTGGGGCTTGGTTGAGTGTGCTCGGCCTAGCAGGTGGCACATCATCTGCCATTACTACTCACATCCTCCAGTCTATTCCATCTGGGTTGTGGCAATGTGAACAAAGTTTGATGTGAATAGAGATTTACTTCTTTTATCTGTTGCCCTTTCTACTGTGTTTAGAAGAGCAAGAAGTCAGAACAGTTGGAAAAGTACCGTGGTGTTTCCCACAACATTCTCTGCCGAGGTCTCCTAAGTCTCCCAAGGTACATTTCTCAGACCAGTATTCTTTTCTATCTGTATTTATACTTTTAGAAAACATTTGGGCCCATATTTATTATTGTAGTTACAACTAGACACTGGTGTAATCATACATGTGGGTGTAGATGCTCAGAAAAAGGAGCATGGCCTAAATGTGCCATAATGTGCCGGGATTGTGTCCTAAAACTCTGGCTCAAGGGCAGCCAGCTAAAAGGCAGTATAAACATAGACTAGACAGTATAAAGATATGCCTGATATATCATTCAATTTCAGCTCCTGTGATAAATCTGGCGTATTTACAGACTGCCTAATTATTTGTAAATTTCGGTCATCAAATTCTCTAAAACCACTCAAGTCGGTCTATGCACCATAAGATCAACATAACTCAACATAACTGCAGACTCAGATCAAAGTTGGACCTGGATCAAAATCCATATTTGATCTCATATCTGACCCCTACCATCTTCTGACTGAACTGCCCCATATGATGTAAGTTGATCCTTCCACTGTTATGACATCACCCATCTTATTTTAGAAGTAAGACCAGTGCTACAGGGAGCTGAAGGCCTGCCCCCAGTGCACCGACTTCCTAACATGCATAAGACCTCACAGTTCACCACCATCCACTCCATCTATGCAACCTCTCCTTAATTTGGCCCTGCATTAAAGTAAATGGCAGCATACCTACTACACAAGTCTACTGCCTTGATATTGCTCCATTGTTCAGTATAGTTGAAAACACTTTAGCCCTTAGTATGTAGCCAAGATCTTTCAATGTGTGTGGTGTCTATATTACGTGCAGTGATATAGTATAAATTCAATGTCCTCACAGCTAGAGAGTCACAGGTTGGAAAATCTTGTGATTTATAGCTGTACAATAGACAATAATAATGAATGCTGAAATTGAGGAAGTATTTGTGTATATTTCTGTGTAGTGATCAAAATGTGGTATTATCCGGAAATGGATTACTGAAAAGTACTGTTAAAAATGTTGTGTACTTTCATGCAGACAATGACATTAGAGTTATAAATAGGTTCTAAGAAAAAGAAACCATAAAGTTCATAGAAAAAACATAAAACCTAATGTCTGATGATATTGACATGCTAGAGCAATGGTCCACAACCAGTAGCTCGGGAGCCGCATTTGGCTCGCGACCCCCATATGCGTGGCTCACCATGGAAGCCTTCAGTTATGGTCATAAGCACTGCTTACAAATGACATAAACCCTGGTGCCATTGAATGTAAGATAAGATAATAGTCCCCACCGTGGGTAAATTCAGTGTGTTACACGAGCATGGATAATACAGTAATATATTACAAGACAGAACACATACAAGCTGATAGCAGATGGAAAAGATACTAGGAGTCATAGCAACTAAGAAGAAAAGAAAGACTCAGGATCATTTAGTTTTCTGTGCGGAGTGATCTTCGCTTAGTCTGATGTTGATTATACAGCCTGACTGCGGTTGGAAGGAAGGACATCTAATAGTGCTCCTTCTCACACTATGTATGACTATGTATCTGAACCTTATAGCAGTGCCAGTTTAGATGGTATAATACAATACCACTAGTATAATACAGTAAGATATCTGCAAACGTTTGCTATTTCATCATTTATTTCTCCAAATGTACTTTTTATTTTTTTTAGATTGAACGTGACTTGACTGCCGCTTAAAGTCCAATGTAGCTCACAATGAGTGTATATGCTAGAACAATAACGTATGGGATCTAAGAGTGAATAACTGCCCTGGCACAGCCAAGTATCCTTTAGCACAAATGTGATAATACATAGGGCAAAGCTAAAACGTCACAACATTTTTTGCCTGACTCAGTGTCTGTTCTTTCTGCCTGAGGATCCTGACATCTTAAGCATTTAGAGGAGGTGTATAATTTCATGTAGTCATATAGCTATGATGTAAGGTACTATGTTAGGACTCCCCGTGGTGGCATTGCAATCCACCAGAGAAATATCCTGTCTGACAGCAAAGCCATGTGGCAACTGTTCTATGACACCATAAGCCCACTTCTGTCTGTGTCCAGTGCTGAAGTATGTTCATAGTCCAAAAGGACATGATTGAAATAGAGAGGTATCACCTAAACTATTCTAAAAACCCTTTTTTTCAAATGACTCCATCAATTCTGGCATTGATCTTGCAGTGCTAATATCATGTATATGATTCACATGGCAGCTGCAGTGAATTACTGGCTTCAGTGTTCAGGTTAGCATTTATGGAATGTGACTGCTAAGGCCAGTGATTGGTGTGTACATATTGAATAATATCTGTGACATCATTGGTGCAGGATCGGCAGGAACTGGAGAAAAATCACAAAACATTTATGGGTTGAGTAATGTTTTTAGAAATATATTTTATACTATTTCTTGTTCTTAGGCCATTGTTTTTACATTCAGGAAACCCCCCTTAAGGGTTTTCCACAACTGTAATAAACATCTGACTCACAACATTATCACTGATTATTTCAATGAAGGGCCTGTAGTTGTAAATAGGTGTGAACAGTATTGCAGATCAGATACAGTGTAGTATCAGGTACAGTATGGTGCTGAGCCTAAACACTGAAAGGCACCCATTATTCAGCTGCTTAGTGAGGTGATGGTTAGTGAACCCCATTGATGTCCACTGTATAAGCAACTCTACCTCTCTACCAAGACCCTCGCTCCTATTGTGTGACATGATTTATTACTCTGTAATGTCTCATTTGTCTGTACATCAGCCCAAACATTTGCTGCAGAATATGTTCGTGCTATATAAATATAATTTATTATTATTATGGATAACATTTTGATGGCTTATATTAAGCATAGGCAATTAATATTAGTCCTGGAAATCCCCTCAAATACCAACACCTTTTCAGGTAGGGAATTTTGATGTTAAAAAAAATCTGAAAGAAGGTAAAGAGTTTAGTCAGTGTCCTAAACAGACATTTTGGAGTTGGGCCTAGACATACCTGACATCACACCCTCCAGTTCACTTCAGGTCATATTCCGATAACATGCGATAAAGGTTGATGAACCTGAGAGGTTAAGCTTAGTTTAAGCGAACCATGTAAAGGTATAAAATACTGACAATTATATTCTTAGGCCGAATACATAGTTTATGTATATACAGTCCTAGGGGGCGACTGAAAAATAAAAAAAATCATTATTTTGAATTTTTCTTTATTATTGACATAATGTAATTGGTCTAGCTCCTTTCTTTCCTTTTTTCCACAAAAGCACTATAGCTGCTGTCACTAGTTTATCCTCTTCAGCCCATCTGTCCAGATAGAAATCAACAAAAAATCCACAAATGTTTTTTTTCCAGTCATTAAAGGGGTTCTCTGCAAACAAGGACAAACATAAAAATGTCATTTACCTCTTCTTTCCTATATGATGGGCTGAGAAAATGTTTATATCTCATCCTCAGATATTGTCCCAGCTCATATTGCTGTCTGATGCCCACCTGGAAGGCAAAGAAAATATTAGATATTATTCACACAGTGCTACGGTATCTACATTATTATGGAGCCTTATATGTGATGTTAGGTCATAGGAAAAGAACAATATCTACATATATACATGTAGAAATATATATATATATATATATATATATATATATATATATATATATAATATTTCTGCAGAAAGAGGAAGAAAAGTGTTTATGACAGGCTTTTATTCATTAAATGCTGAGCTTCACATAAAGGTTACCTCCACTTATAAATGAATAGTGCAGATATACAAGAAACTACAAAATACACCTTATTAAGGAGATCTGTTTTCTTCAACACATATTAAGCTGTTCTCTTCCTCCTTATCGTCAATCTGACTGCTAATTTACATTATATTAATCTTTATATTCAGCCTCATACACATTTTTATAGAGAAGGGAGGGTGGAGTAGGATTCTCCTGCCAGACTAGTTATTTGATTTATTGCCTCATTCTGTGCACTAATAGACTCTTATCTACAAATCTACCAGTGTTGGAAGCACACAGAATAGCATTGTGAAACAAAAGCAATTATTTGACTGTATTTTCTATCCCCCCCTTCATAGACTAATATGTAGAACTATCTCTGCCTGAAAAGTGGAGAAGTTGTTTATAGTCGGAGGGATGCTTTAAAGGGAACATGCTGCATAGTGCTCAAAGGCTATTAGGTAGCAAAAACAGGAAGCGACAGAGTCCTATTAGATCCAGTGATCACATGATCACAGGGTAAATCCTACCACTACAGAGCTTCTGGATCTTAGGAGACCAACACCAGCTATTCCAGTGACTAATGTCACTAGTTAGGGCCTTGTTAACCTGTAACCTAGGGCAAACAACAAAGAAGAAAAATTTTTCACTATAGCTGCCCCATTTACCTGAGACTACGTACATATATACATGAAAATTAGAGATGAGCTAGTATTATTCAATCAAGTAGGTATTCGATCAAATACTACGGTATTCGTAATACTCGTACTCGATCGAGTACCACTCGCTTTTCGAATGGAAAAGTTCGATGCAGAACCAGCATTGATTGGCCGAATGCTATACAGTCAGCCAATCAACGCTGGTTCTTCTCCTACCTTTAGAAGTCTTCTCCGCGCAGCATCCCCGCGGCGTCTTCCGGCTCTGAATTCACTCTGCCAGGCATCGGGCCTGGGCAGAGCCGACTGCGCATGCCCGATTGTAGTGCAGGCATGCGCAGTCGGCTCTGCCCAGGTCCGATGCCTGGCAGAGTGAATTCAGAGCCGGAAGATGCTGCGGGGACGCTGCGCTTAGAAGACTTCTTGGAGGATCCAGCCCGACCCTCACTCGTGAACTTGGTAAGTATAATTTGATCGAGTGTTGCCTACCCCTGAAACAAGCATTTCCCCCCCCATAGACTATAATAGGATTCGATATTCGATTCGAGTAGTCGAATATTGAGGGGCTACTCGAAACGAATATCGAATCTCGAACATTTTACTGTTCGCTCATCTCTAATGAAAATGACCGATATAAAGCAGGACAGCCATTTTAACCCCTTAATGCAGAATCGCATTCATATTTTATCTTGTAGAAATAGAGTGCCATATGACACATCATTTGAGCCAGCACAATTGCAGCAGGATCTCAACTATAACTGACGTCATGCCTCCCCCTCATACAGCTCCAGAAAGACTGTTTAACCCCACGGTCAATAGTGCCTACAGTATTTATGGATTTGTATCTCCATCCTCTGCGACATCAATTGTGTTCTAAAAAAATTTAAAGAAATCATACAGATCAGTAACAACTCGATATGTCAAATTGCAATACTATTTGAACTGTACCATAGACACTTGTCATAGTGTGTCAGATGAACTGGAAGGGAGTGTGGCAGCGGAGTTCCCTTTTATGGTTGCATCACTAATGAGTCAAATGTGTGTGTGCAGTAAGTAAGGTGAACAGATAGCTCCCAGAATTGGTATACAGAGAGTGGATATATCTGTGGATGTGTCTCTGTTCTAAGAAGTCAATGAGAAAAATTACCAAAAGAGGCTCGGTCATTGAGGTTAAAATAGGCCCCCTCCTTAAAGGGTCAATGGTTGCTATGGTTACTAGAATTACCTGCGTCAGTTGCTGCAGTCCATTATTCCAGACAGTATCTTTGTAGGGATCAGTTGGGTACGTATCAATTGGGGAACGATCTCCATGTCGATAGACCTAGAAAAACAAACAAAAACTTTAAGTGAACAATTTAGTACTTGTTAGTTCATTGGTAATAACATAGGTATTAAGGACATTGACCACTTCTAAGCACTGTACAGCTGTATTATGTGTGTATAAAAACTTTACTGTTGTATGGTGGGCGAGGCATTTTCAGGGACTCTTCTTTATATAACGGCATTGCTATATCTGTGGCTATATTAACAGGAGCACCTAAGGGAGCTGTGAAGGTAATCTTACACTATCTTACCATCTTACAATAGCATATCATTGTTTTAGAGGTTGTTTTTAGGTCATACAATCCCTTTAACTCCTTCTTGACATCTACAATAATAGTACTGCAGATATCAGGTATTTAAATGTAGTGCCCACTCAGGAGCTGAGAAGGTGCCATAGCCACAGGGTCTACAGACAGACACTAATAGCAGATTATAATGATAGTTTTTTCGGCTTAACCAATTGGAAAGCCAACAGAAGGGATTCTTCATTCAGTTTTTTTCTTACTATACCTAGGCAGTAATTGTTCAATCCCTTTAAAGACCAGAGCCCTTGGTAGTTCAATTGTCAAAAATATTTCAGATCATTTAGTCTCATAGAGTGAGTATAGAGTGTATCTATCTATTTCTGACTAATTGTTTCTGATATTGGTGATGGTATGTTAGTAACAGTCAGCAAGCAATTTTCCTGATTGTGCTCAGATCTCTCATTTTCTCTGTCAATGTTTTTTTTTTTAATACATAACAAGGATTTAGAATCCAGAGTCCCTGAATTTCCTATATTATGTTAATAGCTATTTGCTATTTTACACCTATTTCTGGTAGAATTACATGTAAAGAAACCAGTAGTAGTAATAATGGAAGGGGAGACGGACTGCTGTGTATTGTACACGTCCCCTGTCTGAGAGAGAAATGCAATTCACAGCAAGACCCTGCTTATATTTCATTTTTTGATGAAGATTGATGTATCTTTCAATCCGCCTTTAGATGGAAGCTATCCTCTCAGATGCTATGGTCAGATGCAACCACGGCACATAACACTTTCCTTAACAAAATGGCTCCAGCACAGCAAGGCTATGGAAGCTGTTCAGTTGCAATGGCAGCTGAAAGTCTTCCGAAGGCTCCCAGGTCTGCCTTAGCAATATTACTATTGAGGCCTGACTGTGGTGTAGTCATATAAGTTCACAATATTGCAGAGTAATAAGCGTTCAGCTGATCCCAAGTTTAGTTTCTAAAGATATTTATTGAAGGATATCAAAATAATGAACATAAATCAAACAATAAGACAATTAGGGGATCAGTGCAAGAATGCAGAGTAAGGTAATACATAATGTACGGAAATAGTAGTAAGTCTGAGTTGAACACATTTGTAAAACTTAGGGTAGGATAAGGAGCAGCAAGTAAAATAAAGCCAAGAAAAGGCTGCACAAGTGAACAGTGGGTATTTAGCACTGCTGTGGATGTATTTGCAGATCACTATGGGGTACTGGATAACCCCTTTAAGCCCTCAGAGGGAAGGGCATAAAAAAATTAAAAAAAACCCTTAAGGCTAAGGCCCTATACAACGAATTGCTACCAAAAGACTCTGTGGAAAAGACCATGGTGGAAAAATATCACAATTTTTTTGGCAGTGTTTTTCACAGAAAGAAAAAAAAAAAAGCTTGAGTGGGAAGGTGCCAATAGGGCTATCCAATATTAGAAAAACACAGCTGCTTTCTTCTGAAAGGGATGAAAAAAATGGGCTTTAGCTCTTTGGCTTCACGGAAGTGAGTGGGGCTGAACTGCAATATCACACATAACCCATAAACAGGCAAGACACTATTTTTGGAAGAAAGCAGACATGTTTCTATTATAAATTTTGTAATACCATAAACTTACTTAACTTCAATGGAATCCCTAAAGACTCAGTGTCAGTCAAAGTCAGTGGGATCCATCGTACACTGCATTGATCTGTGATCCTACAAATGTAACACAGTATCATGGTGAAACACTGAGTGGGTATGGGATTGGATTGGTTAGACGTATATACCTGCTATGAAAAGAACCTTTGATGCAGATGTGAATATAGCCTAAAACTGATGTGGCTGTATTTTCTCATTTCCTGGACTTTGGCTTTCATATGGAATTTCATAGTTGCTGTCACGGGAGACTCAATCTTTTCTTGTGCTCAGTCATGATACGCCTGTCTGTAGCCTAATAAGTAATTTGTTGGGCCTTGTCTGTGGACAGTTTATAGAACAGCCATCATATTGTATCTGCTGTCCTCTTGCTTTCTGCAGCTATAGTTACTGCTGAACCCCCAGCTATGGGAATACACATCTCTCCCATCCCAATTGCATCACCCCAAGGGATTTCTTCTGTGTGAGTTAGGCTCCCTTTCTTCCTGTCAGCTCTTCCTCCAATACACCATGAAAGCAGCAGCACCACTTGCATCGTCCAAAGGTGCCATACTTATCCACCAGGGGTCTATCTTTAAAGGCGGTCTCCGCTACTCCTTACAATGGTTAGATCATGTCAACACTGTGAACAGAGCTTTACAGATGTATTTTTTTTAACTTACTGTATTATAATGTGTTCACAATTGGTTTGTATGTGACCCTGCATAACCCCGATACTGATGTCATAGACAGAAAATCTTCCATTTTACTGATCCAAACCTGAAACAAAGGTTTGTGTACAATGGGCCATATCTGTGTGCCCTCTTCAAATACAGATAATTGAGAAACACTCTTCACAACATTGCATGTCGATAAAACAGCTGACTGTGAAGTTTTTATGTGGCAACAAATTTCTGTAACTATTGAAGTTGAACTGAGGTCAAGCGTTTCTTGTATCAAATAAACTAAGTTTCAGCAAGTTATACAGTTTTCCCATATGCTTTCTATCAGTGGCGTAACTACCGTGGTAGCAGCAGTAGCAGCTGCCACAGGGCCCGGGACATTAGGGGGCCCGGTGGCAGCCGCTACCGCTGCGTTTTTTTTTTTTTTTTAATAGGCCGTTACCGGCTGGAGTTACTCCAGCCGCTAACGGGCCCTATATACTTACCGATCCTGGCAGGGGCCGGGATCGGTAAGTGACACTGCGGGCCCCAAAAGCACTATTATACTCAGGGGTCTTTTCGGACCCCCGAGTATAATGATCGGAAGTGCAGGAGAGGTAACTGAACATAAAAAACTGTGTTACTTACCTCTCCAGGCTCCGCGCAGGCTTCGGCCTACTTGTGTGACGTCTCAGACGTCACATGATCGGGGCCTGCGTCCTTATGCGTCGCGACGCAGGCTCCCGGTCACATGACGTCCCTGACGTCATTGAAGATGGCCGCCAGCGGGGAGTCGGGAGACAGGTAAGTTACAGTGTTTTGTTTTTTTTATGTTGTTCTTCCCCCGGGTCTCCGATTATTATACTCTGGGGTCTGAAAAGACCCCAGAGTATAATAATTGTTAATGGGTGTCCACAACGGGACATAATACTGTGTGCAGGGGCCACTATGGTGTATAATAATGTGTGCAGGCGCCACTATGGGATATAATACTGTGTGCAGGGGCCACTATGGTGTATAATAATGTGTGCAGGGGCCACTATGGGGTATAATAATGTGTGCAGGGGCCACTATGGGATATAATAATGTGTGCAGGGGCCACTATGGGATATAATACTGTGTGCAGGGGCCACTATGGGGTATAATACTGTGTGCAGGGGCCACTATGGGACATAATACTGTGTGCAGGGACCACTATGGGATATAATAATGTGTGCAGGGGCCACTATGGTGTATAATAATGTGTGCAGGGGCCACTATGGTGTATAATAATGTGTGCAGTGGCCACTATGGGATATAATAATGTGTGCAGGGGCCACTATGGGATATAATAATGTGTGCAGGGGCCACTATGGTGTATAATAATGTGTGCAGGGGCCACTATGGGGTATAATAATGTGTGCAGGGGCCACTATGGGGTATAATACTGTGTGCAGGGGCCACTATGGGGTATAATAATGTGTGCAGGGGCCACTATGGGGTATAATAATGTGTGCAGGGGCCACTATGGGGTATAATAATGTGTGCAGGGGCCACTATGGAGCGTAATAGTGTGCGTAGGAATGCGGGGGGTGGGGTCGTGCGGGGTTTTCGGCGTTGGTCGGGGTTTTCGATGTCAGCCGGGGGGGGGGGGGGGCCATGTCAAAGGTTCGCCACGGGGCCCCACCATTCCTAGTTACGCCACTGCTTTCTATAATGCATGCCTCAGGTTTTCAAGATCCTTTTAGGGTCAGTTCACACGTAAACAAAGGGGCGGATTTTGACAGTGGATTTCGCTTCAAAATCCGCCCCTTTACAATGGTGGTCTATGCAGACCGCAGGGCTTCTTTTTTCCGCAAAAAAATGTCCTTTCGTCAGGCGGAAGCCGCGGCGCGCTGGACCGCGGCTTCCGCCTAGCGGCAGCACCCTCCTGTGTCGGCTCATTCCTTTGAGCCGACATAGGAGGGGAAAGCCGCGACCGCGATGGTCGCGGCAGGCGGGTTTTGACCAGAGAGACACGCGGCTCGCCGCGTCTCTCTCTGTGTCAAAACCAGCGCGGGCGCCCCACATGTGAACTGACCCTTATTGTTTGTTTGTAGTAGCTAAGAATCTGTCCTGATCTTATGAACGCACAGGTGTAGGAATGGCCATAGTACAGTAAGCAGAGCTGTTAATTTTTTTTTTGTTTGTGAAACTAGAATACCCCTTTATACTGGTTTTACTGTGTGAGGGCCTAGTAAAAGGGAAATTGGGGCCAATAAAGGGAGCAATATACCATGTAAGGTATCAAAGGGGAGTGTTATATCATGTGGGAAACAGTAAAGGGGGCTTTATGCCATATGGGAGCCAATAAAGGAGGATTATGCTATATGAGAGCCAGTAAAGAGGGCATTATACTATATGGGCACCAGTAAACCAGCGGACACCCAGGGGATAGCCATTGAGATAGTTAAGACCTATAAGTACCTGGATGTGCATCTCAATAATAAGTTGGACTGGGCTGATCACCTGGAGGCGATTCACAGAAAGGGTCACAACAGGCTCTACCTACTCAGGAGGTGGAGGGCCTTTGGAGTCCAGGGACACTTCTTAAGGCCTTTTTCAACTCTGTGGTAGCATCAGCCATCTTCATCAGAGTGGCCTGCTGGGGGAGCAGTATATCAACCAGGGACAGAAATAGACTTGACAGGTTGAAGGGCCAGCTCTGTCCTAGGAACCCCCTGGACCCAGTACAGGTGGTGGGTGACAGAAGGATACTGTCTGTGGTGAGCTCCATGCTGGAGAACAACTCCCATCCCATGTATGAGGAATTTGTCTGGAAGAACAACCTCAAGATAGCATCTATAGATGTAGAGTTTGAACACCAGGATTCCTCATGGATATGGCATTGAAGCCATTAATATGGTCCTGAACAGTGCTGGAAAAAGTAAGGATTTTGTTGGTTCCATTTGTTTCACAACGTGGTTAATTTTAACCAATAATGCCTTTATTTTCAATGAAAATAAGTGGATGGTACCACAATGGGTATGCCAGTGGCAGGAACGTATGTAAATGTAGACACATTTGAAGACACATATCTATACTTTATCAAATAAATATACTGAAATCATACATTTATGTTTTAGTTATGTAGATGGCATATTCATTTTATGGTCAGGAACTGATTAAAAATTCAAGGAATTTGCCGTTTTTCTAAATGAAACCAACAAAATGAATTTCACTTCCAAAATATGTAACACTTCACTGGAATTTCTCGATATCTTGGTTACAATAGAGAAGGGGGAAATAATCACTTCTGTGTTTAGGAAACCAACAACAAATGCGTCATTATATTATAAGAGCTTTCATCACTCCATGTAAAAACTGCAGTACTATATGGCCAATTCATCACACTTAACCCCTTAAGGACCAGGCCATTTTTTGGTTTCGCATTTTCGTTTTTCCCTCCTCACATTTCAAGAGCCATAACTTTTTCATTTTTCAGTTCACAGAGTCACATGATAGCTTATTGTTTGCGGGACAAATTGTACTTTGTAATGGCACCATTCAATATGCTGTGCAATGTACTGGGAAGCTGGAAAAAAATTCAGAATGAGGCGCAATTGGAGAAAAAATGCATTTGCGCCATTTTCTTATGGGTTTAATTTTTACAGCATTCACTGTTTGGTACAAATGACATGTTACCTGTGTTCTACGTGTCAGTACAAACGCGGTGATACCAAATTTATATAGTATTTGAAATTTTTTGATACTTTTAAAAAAATGATAAACTTTGCAAAATAGAAAAAAATATTTGTGTCATCATGTTCTAACACCTGTAACTTTTTCATATTTCCATGTATGGAGCTGGTTGTGGTGTCTTTTTATGCGGGACAAGATGACGTTTCTATTGATACCATTTGGGGAAAGATCCGATGGTTTGATCACTTTTTATTCAATTTTTTATAGGAGGCAAAGTGTTGAAAAAAACGCTTTTTGGCTGTTTTTATTTTTTTTGCCGCTACGCCGTTCGCAGTACGGGATAAATGTTTTAATATTCTAATAGTTCAGGCATTTTGGAGCGCAGGGATACCTAATATGTTTATGTTTAATGTTCTTTAATTACTTTTATAGCTGATCTAGGGAAAGGGGGGTGATTTGAACTTTTATATTTTTTTTATTTTTTTAATACTTTTAAAAACTTTTTTTTTCTTCTGTTACATTTATGATCAGACCCCTTAGGTACCTTGAAACCTAGGGAGTCTGATCGCTCATACTATTCACTGCAATACTACAGTATTGCAGTGAATAGGAAAATCGCAGCACTTCTATTAGACGATGCCTCTGGCATCGTCTAATAGATCTCATGCAGAGACAAGCCTGGAAGCCTTCAATAGGCTTCCGGCTGTCATAGCAACCGATCACCGCCCTCTTGTGACGTTCAGGAGGGCGGCGATCGGCGAAACATGGCGGCGCCCATGCCGCCTGCGCTGTTTACACACTGCGGTCACGTTTGACCGCAGTGTGTAAAGGGTTAACAGCAGCGATCGGCTCGGGCACCGACCGCTGCTGTTAGTGGCAGGTCCTGGCTGTATTATACAGCCGGCATCTGCCGTGTATGGAGCGAGCTCAGCGTGTGAGCTCGCTCCATACATCCCCATGCGACCCATGACGTACAGTTACGTCAAGGGTCGCTAAGGGGTTAAAAGAGTTAATAGCAATAATGAAAAGTTCTTAGAGTAGGCTTAGAGAAGTGTTTATTAAAGAGGACCTTTCATGGTCTGGGGCACAGGCAGTTCTATATACAGTTAGGGCCAGAAATATTTGGACAGTGACACAATTTTCGCGAGTTGGGCTCTGCATGCCACCACATTGGTTTTGAAATGAAACCTCTACAACAGAATTCAAGCGCAGATTGTAACATTTAATTTGAAGGGTTGAACAAAAATATCTGATAGAAAATGTAGGACTTGTACACATTTCTTTACAAACACTCCACATTTTAGGAGCTCAAAAGTAATTGGACAAATAAACATAACCCAAACAAAATATTTTTTTTTTCAATATTTTGTTGCGAATCCTTTGGAGGCAATCACTGCCTTAAGTCTGGAACCCATGGACATCACCAAACGCTGGGTTTCCTCCTTCTTAATGCTTTGCCAGGCCTTTACAGCCGCAGCCTTCAGGTCTTGCTTGTTTGTGGGTCTTTCCGCTTTAAGTCTGGATTTGAGCAAGTGAAATGCATGCTCAATTGGGTTAAGATCTGGTGATTGACTTGGCCATTGCAGAATGTTCCACTTTTTTGCACTCATGAACTCCTGAGTAGCTTTGGCTGTATGCTTGGGGTCATTGTCCATCTGTACTATGAAGCGCCGTCCGATCAACTTGGCAGCATTTGGCTGAATCTGGGCTGAAAGTATATCCCGGTACACTTCAGAATTCATCCGGCTACTCTTGTCTGCTGTTATGTCATCAATAAACACAAGTGACCCAGTGCCATTGAAAGCCATGCATGCCCATGCCATCACGTTGCCTCCACCATGTTTTACAGAGGATGTGGTGTGCCTTGGATCATGTGCCGTTCCCTTTCTTCTACAAACTTTTTTCTTCCCATCATTCTGGTACAGGTTGATCTTTGTCTCATCTGTCCATAGAATACTTTTCCAGAACTGAGCTGGCTTCTTGAGGTGTTTTTCAGCAAATTTAACTCTGGCCTGTCTATTTTTGGAATTGATGAATGGTTTGCATCTAGATGTGAACCCTTTGTATTTACTTTCATGGAGTCTTCTCTTTACTGTTGACTTAGAGACAGATACACCTACTTCACTGAGAGTGTTCTGGACTTCAGTTGATGTTGTGAACGGGTTCTTCTTGACCAAAGAAAGTATGCGGCGATCATCCACCACTGTTGTCATCCGTGGACGCCCAGGCCTTTTTGAGTTCCCAAGCTCACCAGTCAATTCCTTTTTTCTTAGAATGTACCCGACTGTTGATTTTGCTACTCCAAGCATGTCTGCTATCTCTCTGATGGATTTGTTCTTTTTTTTCAGCCTCAGGATGTTCTGCTTCACCTCAATTGAGAGTTCCTTTGACCACATGTTGTCTGGTCACAGCAACAGCTTCCAAATGCAAAACCACACACCTGGAATCAACCCCAGACCTTTTAACTACTTCATTGATTACAGGTTTACGAGGGAGACGCCTTCAGAGTTAATTGCAGCCCTTAGAGTCCATTGTCCAATTACTTTTGGTCCCTTGAAAAAGAGGAGGCTATGCATTACAGAGCTATGATTCCTAAACCCTTTCTCCGATTTGGATGTGGAAACTCTCATATTGCAGCTGGGAGTGTGCACTTTCAGCCCATATTATATATATAATTGTGTTTCTGAACATGTTTTAGTAAACAGCTAAAATAACAAAACTTGTGTCACTGTCCAAATATTTCTGGCCCTAACTGTACTACTGGAAAGCCGACAGTGCACTGAATTCAGTGCACTGTCGGCTTTCCCGATCTGTGCCCCGGGTAAAGAGCTTTCGGTCCAGGTACCGTAGCTCTTCACAGTCAGAAGGGCATTCCTGACAGTCAGTCAGGTACATCCTTCTTCACAGCAGCACCTATCGCACTGTACAGTGTGAGCAGGGAGGAACGCCCCCTCCCTCTGCTCACAGTGCTCGTCCATAGACGAGTATTATCAGGAGGGGAGAGGGCGTTCCTCCCCACTCACACTGTACAGCACGATAGGCGCTGCTGTGAAGAAGGACGTTCTTGACAGACTGTCATGGCACCACAAACACCCATTAACTAGTAAAATATTAAATATATCTAAATCCATAAATATAATAAATAAAAACACAGACAAGTTTATAATGGTGAATACTGGCCACGGTGTTTATTAAGGTAAACCAAGTGTTAACAATCAATAAATAATTCATGAATTTAATCATAAATAAATTCATCAAGGGGGATAAACCTATGACACCATTAAATAAATAGAAAAAACATGTAATGTAACATCACATAAGCAAATAGATAAAACCACATTTCCATGAAAAAACACAGGGTGCTGTGGTGCCATGTGTCCCCCGAGCAAGTCTGCTCTGGGGGGCCCTGTCAGGAACGCTCTTCTGCCTGTAAAGAGCTACGGTACCGGGACCGAAAGCTCTTTACCCGGGGCACAGATCGGGAAAGCTGACAGTGCGCTGAATTCAGCGCACTGTCGTCTTTCCAGCCGTATATAGAACTGCCTGTGCCCCAAACCATGAAAGGTCCTCTTTAAAGTGGGGCTATCTGAAGCAATTACTTAATAAAGCATTGGAAAAAGAAAATGTAATGAAGGGAACCGAGTCATTGAGAAATAAGAAAAAAAAAACTAGGAATAACAATCATGGGAGATGTATGTACCGTATATGCTCAAGTATAAGCCGACCCGAATATAAGCCGAGGCCCCTAATTTTACCACAAAAAACTGGGAAAACTTATTGACTCGAGTATAAGCCGAAGGGGGGGGGGAATCCACCATTGCAGATAAAAAGTCTGGTCATGTGCATTACAGCTTAGTAACTCCATGTGCTGCATAGTAATATTTTTTTTTTTTTTTTTTATTCAGAATTTTTATTAAAGATTTTGCAATGGGAAAATAGAACAGACAGTAACAAGCAACAGGGTTAACAAACGTCTCGAAGACGTCAGGCCACATAGTATAAGATGAAAAATAACCATCCTAAAGCAAGTCCAATGAACAATAAGAGGCAGTGCAAGGGGGAGGGGGGAAGGAAAGGGGGGCGAGAAGGAGGGAGAAAGGAGAATGGAAGGAGTAAAATTAAAATAAAATAAAAAAAAAAGAGGGAAGAAGAAAAAGAAAGAAAAAAAAGGGGGGGGGAGAGACACACAGTAGTGGGTGGGGGGGTTCGAGTGGGTAAGAGACAGGCTAGGTCGCCCACTTCCGCCAGGCCGAGGTTCTCCATGTGCATTATTTTGTTAACCTTCGAAATCCAGAGGGAGAGAGGGGGAGGTTCCAGAAAACCGGGATACATGCCCGGGCAGCGAGGACCAAAAACTGAGCAGGGAGCGTTTGAAGACTTTTACAGGAGACTCACAGTGGTTGAGGAGAAACAGAGCAGGACCCAAGTGGTGAGAGATCTCAGTGAGTTGGAGGGTGATCCGTTTGACTCCTTCCCAAAAGGATGACAGGACGGGACAAGACCAGAAAATATGGAGCATGGTGCCTTCCTCTTCGCCGCATCTCCAACATAAAGGGGAGGTCTGGGGCAACATAGCCTTTATTCTCGTGGGGACCCTATACCAGCGAGACAGGATTTTGTAGTTGGCCTCCTGGTAGCAGGAGCTGATAGAGGTAGCATGAGAGAGGCAGAAGATACGTCTTTGCTGGTCCTGAGAAAGGGAGAGGGACAGATCAGATTCCCACTTAAGCATGAATGGAGGGACAAAGTCCTCCAGGGGCTCAATCAGGAGTTGGTAGACCAGCGAGAGGGAGTGGCGAAGGGGGCTGTTTCCGACACAGATCTTCTCTAAGGGGGTAGGTTCAATGAGGAATTTTGTGGGGGCTGGAGAGAGCACAGGAAGTGGCGGAGCTGCATCTCCCACCATGTGTCCAATGGAGGCAAATCAGGAGAGGCTTGAGGGCCCAGGAGCGTATTCCATCCCACGTAGTCTCGGAGGTGGCAGACACAGAAGATCCCATAGTGGCGCCAGTTGCGGAAGACGCGGTCGACTAGTCCGGGTGTAAAGTCAGGGTTGCCTAGTACTGGAAAAAAAGGGGGACTCCTTGGGAAGGAGGGTGGAGCGGAGCGGCAAGGCCTCTAGAGCAGATATGGAGCGTGGGACCAATGGTTGGATGTGGAAAGAGGGACAATAAAGAGGAAGAGTCTAACCATGGGGCAACCTGCAGTGGGATTGGGGAGAATGCCTGCTCAATGTAAAACCAGGGCTTAGACAACGAGTGTCTGCAACAGTCCACAGCTATGAAGGCCTCTCACATTGAGGGAGCCCACTGCTATGGAGGACAGGCGATCGAGTGGTGGCATAGTGGAGAGGCGAGTCTCTTTCACACGCACCTGAAAAAAAAAGAGGAAAAAAAAGGGGAGGGGGAGAAGGAGAAAGGAATGAGGAGAGAGAGACAAAAGTGTGGGGAAGAGTAAAGGAGAGGGCGGGGGGAGGGGAAAAAAGCCTAGAGTAAATCTAACTACCCCTTGAGGGGTACAGTGTCAGGAAGGGGGGGAGCAGGTGGAGTGGGAGGGAATGGGGGGGTGCAAGCCAGTTTGGAATAGATAATCCAGGCAGGTGAATAGATCAGGCAGGTCCACCGGGGAGCGGACAACAATTGAGGATGAGCTGATATGGGCAATCAGATGAAAAGGGTAACCCCATCTATAAGATCCCCCTCTATTCTTGAGAAACACCGGTTGGAGGGCACGGTGCATGGCTAACGTGCGCATCAAGACATCAGGGTAGAGTTTGACCAATGTGTCTTCAAAGGGCACTGAGCCCATAGCCCATGCGTGCCTAAGGATGTGTTCCTTATCTGTGAAGTAATGAAGCCTGCACAGGACGTCTCTAGGGTTAGATGGGTCAATCGGGCCAGAGCGCTGGACTCTATGCACCCGGTCTATTACGAAGGTAGCCTCCAGGGGGTGTTGAGTCACGACATTGAAGATGGTGTTGATTCTGGCAACTAAGTCACCCTGAGGGCCTTTCTCCGGAACGCCACGTAGGTGAATATTGTTTCTGCGACCACGGTTTTCTTGGTCATTCAGGAGTAAAGTAATGTTCTGAAGGTGGGCCTCAGAGCAGGATTGATTCTTCTCCACAGCAGAAAGGCGTTGCTCCAAGGAGAGCAGTGTTTGATCTGTAGCGTCAGCCCTAGTGGCATAGTAATAACAGTTAATCCCATCACGTCCCTCACATTAACCCCCTGTGTGCATCACATAAGAGTTACTGATATGTGGGACATATGGAGGTAATAATTAGGTATCTTCATAATTAAGGTCCTTTATTAGTACCCCCATGTGTCTCACATATTAGTAACCCTTATATGGGGCACACAAGGGTTAATATGAGGGACATGATGGGGTTAACTGCTATTAATGTGAGGCACATTTAGTTACTGAAACTAAATTAATAACCCCAAATGACTGACATTACTAGGCATACACCAGCAGGTACCTGCGTGTTTTACTTTCACTTTACTGGAGCTTCCTCTCCTCCATACAACAGAAATCTTCTATAAGACACAATGAATCCTGGCCACTGACTTATCTGCAGATGTTACATTCTAGTGGCTACAGGACCTTTGATGACATCACAGTCACGTGACCTACAAGAGAAGCCAATCACAGAATTTATGCAGGTCCTTGCAGGTCTCTGTGCTCTGTGGACCCTGACTCGAGTATAAGCCAAGGGGGGCTTTTTCAGCATAAAAACTGTGCTGAAAAAGTTGACTTATACTCGAGTATATACGGTAACCCCATGGCATCACAAGTTAGGTTTGCCATAAGAAAAAATAGGGCACTATTAATAGAGGATGTAACCCTAAAAGAAACAGCTTTGAAAAAAAAAAAAAAAACCTTTGATAACCTTTAGACAAAGCAACACAATTAAAAATCAGATAGTAAAAAGCCGCCTGGGTTCCCCAATAGGTTACAAAAGACCACACCAATTGGGAATTACAGATAATTGGTATTTACAGATATGGTTATTACAGATTGGTAATTGTACTGCGACTACAATTTAAATATCTAAAATATGGGAGGAACAGGACATAAGGTTAAAAAATTTAGTAATTGTAGAACAACATTTGTGGTATATGTAGTTTTCTGTCCAAGTGGTTTTTTCTATATTGGGATGACTATCAGAAGCCGTTTTGTAAGGTTCCGAGATGGAGCACATTCCAATGCTACAACATAGTAGTGATAGACACAAATCACTACTACAAAAAGAGGCCAGATAGATTCTAAAAAACTATGCCTTGGGGCTCTTAGGATTAAATGATAAATTTGATATGAGGGTATTTTTGTAAGTTTTGTTTTTTGTTTTTTTTTTAATAACTTTTTCTCTCCCTCTCTATTTTTTTGATAATAGTGAAGGATAGGGAAATTTATGATGAAGCTTTAATTATGTGTATTGGGTGCTTATTAATAACCATGTAAACCTGGAACTCTCTTATGTTAATAAAACACCTAATATCTCTCTCCTTTCCTCCCTTATAAGACATACAGAAATTCTCTTTAAAAATAAAAAAGAAGGCTAAGTTACCACATAAGGTATATCAAGTGATCTGCTTCCTTTATGGTGATACGAAGTGTCATTATTTCCATGAAGACACGTACGTATCGTTTGGGTGGCCGGAGCATCCAGTGTCTCCATGTATATGACATTACATTGAAGCCATGGTTATGCACAGGGAGGAGGAGTTACGAATGCCTTACAATTCAGGTGAGTCTAGAGGTTTGTATGGTAGGGCCAGATGAAGCTGCTGACACCTCTCTCCATCTGCTGTACTGTTTTTAATGGGCAAGGAATAAAGATGAATTTTTTTTGTAAATAATTATTTTTTATATTTTTTTGAAATCCTAATAGGGGACATAAACCAGTGCTATACACTCCAATACAGAAATATAACTTATATAACTTTTCATTATACAAACAATGACATTTGATTTTTAATATGTGTCTGAAACTGGACAACCACTTTAAGGCAATTTAAGTCTGTGGCCCACGTTGTGGAATTGCAGCTTTTTTGTAACTTGAAAGGAATGGAAAAAATAAGGGAAGTACATAGACATTTCTCTTCTGCTAAAGCTACTCCTGACTTTGGCTCAACCCCCCCCCCCCCAAAAAAAAAAGCAAAATCTGCATTAAAAAAACCCCAAAACACTGCATTTCCACAACATGGTGCCTTAATGGGTTTATGGGAACTTCCAGCAGTTTTATTGGTGAAACACATAAAAATATATGATACAAGGCATTACACACATCTGGAAGTGCCCAAATAGGTCACATCAGCAGAAATACAATGAAAATCCTGCAAGATTAACCCCAAGAATTGTTTAACAAATACGTAGTCAAATTAAAGAAAACATCTATGAAAAAAATCCTCAAACAATTCCTCAAAACCTCAAGTCAACTTGGCACATTTACAATTCAATGAGATTGGACTATATATTCTATGAAGATACTCTGATCAAGAAAAAGAAATAAACAAAGTACTTAGAAATGTCAGATTGCTGAACAATTTGCCTTCTATTGATATCTCGATTTGGGTCTTGTCATGAAAGGGAGTCAAAGACCTTTCCCCGTTGCCCTATAAAAAGGCTCTCAAAGGCTACTTTTGGGTAGTGTACCTCTTTTTGAGATATTGTTGACTGCTAGACATGCCTCTAAGATGCACTCAAAGAGAACCAGTATAAAGCATCATTTGATCTACCGACAAGCACAAGCAGCTCCTACGATTTTCATGTCCACCATCCAGACACAAGTGACCATGTTACTTCACACCTGTGTCTCTGCCTGAACCATTTCCAAACATTTATCAATAGGAAATTTGGTGTCACAACACCCATTACATGTCCTTGGATTGACAGCCATCCACCATCGCCTTCTTTGCAGTGGTTGTTTTTTTCACATTGACTTGTACTACTGATTCATAAAAGTCTGTTGAAAGTGCATTGATCATTTAATGTTCCCTACAGCACTATAAAAAAAGCAATACCCATTGCCCATTCAATCCATATTTTGAAGTAGAGGAACAGACAGGTGTATGAATTGAAGTTAGGTATTACAACAGCTTCCTGACTGTTTCCAAATAACTGTGTATTAAAAGACATAACACACAGTGCAAATTACCTAAACAAATAAAGGAAGCTAAAATATGACAAATAATAGAATTTAAATTTTCAAATGACACAGCCAATGTTCAGAGAGGTGGAGCTTAACTTTAAAGCCACTATAGATCATATAAATACTTATTATATAAGATTATACAATACATCTACCAGTGTGACTCTTACCAAAGTAACAAACTTCAGCTTCTTGGAGGAGGCATCGACGAAAAGTCCACAGATAAGTACAATAGAAGTCAGCCACATGTATGAGAAAATCATGTTCACTACAGAAACCAGCTTAGAATATGCAATACCTGATGTGTCCAACTTCTGGTGCTTTATCAATGTGCCTCAGGGGTGGGGGAACGCGAGAAGTGAAAAACAAGCCAGGATGCTGAATTCACATAACATAAAGCCAGTGTTTAGCACGCCATCAGTCATGAACCATTACCATAATTGATGGTTAATAACAATGATTATCTCACATCATTAATCATTACAACACCTGTCAGCAGATCAAGATGATTGACAACTGAAAAATATAGGCAATAATGTCACTGGGGGTGAATGAACATTGTGTTTTGGGGATATCTACCCCTTATAGAACAGTACTCTCTATGTACAGAAATGGGAGGTAGATTATTATTTACCATCCAGAGCACAAACCATGTAAACATACAGACTACATAGAACCCTATATTTATGACATGTAGTATCAGCAGTCTGCGGATTTAGCTCAGCATCATCATTCTATGTAAACAGTATTTTGTCAGCTTTGGTATTAAGGATCATTACTTTACTGCAATAACGTCCAAACATAGGAAAGTAAGGAGGAGATTATATTTTTATTACCAATGGGGGGGGGGGGTCGGTGGCTGACTATCAGTTCTAGAGTGCAGTTTTTTGCCTTTTCCAGCAGTTTTGGTAACATTTCTAGAGGAAAAATGTGCCAAAGTTTTCGCAAATCCTTTTGCAAGAACATTGCGTCAGGTGTGATAATAGTGTTTGGACCCCACCATTAGGGGATAGGGTTGTCTAGGTCAGGCAACCTGTTTGAGGACAAATACTAGTTTTCAAGCTGTTAGGTCAGGATCCCATGTAGCATAAAAACTGGTTTGGCCATAGTGAAAACGCTTCAAGAAAAAAAATGCAGTGTTTCTGCTGTGGCTAGTGAATCCCACCCACACATTGTGGAAAAATACGCGCCGTGGACACTCTGATTTTCAAAAAGCATGCAGAAACGCATGGAATATAATGGAAGCAGAAAGTCCACAGAGGAAACCACTGCAGACTTTCTGTGAAAAGCACTTTGTGAAAAACCACAATGCATTGCCACAGCAGTTTTTTCCGCAGCACTTTTTTGCTGCAGCCCATTACGTGGGGCCTTAGCCTTAATTTGATATTATGAACACTTTTAGATAATTTTCATAGTTTTCGTCTGGGTGAGAACAGCGGGTGAGAACAGCTGAACGGTAAGGGTTCCCATTAAAGGGATCCTATCATTTAAACACATGTTTTTCTGGTTGACATATAGGAATATCCTTAAGAAATGCTATTTGTCTCCTACCTTTAGATGTCTTCTCTGGGCCACCGTTCGCTTGAAATCCTGGTTTTTGCCGGTATGCAAATGAGTTCTCTCGCAGCACTGGGGGTGGGTCCCAGCGCTCAAACAGCACTGGGGGAGTCCCCAATGCTGCGAGAGAACTCTCCAGCGCCGCCTCCATCTTCGTCAGGAACGGGGTCTTGACGCTTCTTCTTCCAGGGGTTGGCTTCAAACTTCTAGGCCTTGGGCCTAGGGCAAAGCCGACTCTGTATGCCTGCCGGCCACAAGAAAATGGCCGCTTACACAGTATTGTGTAATGCAATAGCAGCAATGGCAGCCTGGAGAAGACATCTAAAGGTAGGAGATGAATAGCCTTTCTTAAAGCTATTCCTACGTGTCAACCAGAAAAAAATGTGTTTAAATGATAGGATCCCTTTAAAGTACTTTTTGTCATTTTGCAACATCTGACTTCTGCTGCTTGTATATACACTCCTCAACATTGAAATTGCAACAATGAAATTGCAACACCAAGAGGGAAACATTTTGGAATTATGGTTATCACATGATTAATAGACATGTTCATGATATGGAAATTAAAAAAAAAATGCATATAAAATATTTAAAACATCTCTGTTTATCGAGCATCAAATACACACCACACTCAGAAATACACTTACTTTAATGTCTTGGCATGCTATCAGTGAGGCTATTAATGGTTGTCTGAGGAATGTTATGGCGTGCTGAATGCACTTGGGCAAACAACTCATCAGGATTGCAATCGCCAACTAATGATGTCCCAGATGTGCTTTATGGGAGACAAATATTGATACACTGCAGGTCATGGTAGCAAGTGTACTCTACATAGGATGCTCACAGTAGCACAAGCAGTATGTGGCCTGTTATTATCTTGTTGAGAACAGCTAGGAGACTTTAGTGAAATGGTCAATCCACTAGTTCCACGACCTATACCAATGTAACACAGGGCTGTTAGTGTGTCTGAAATGAAGGCTAGAGGAGTCCGGCTACTGTACATAATGCAACCTCACACTATTGTCCTGGGAGTAGGACCGGTGTTAAGTTCCCTTGTGAAGGCCTTCTCATGGCGTTGCCCAATTAGTCTGCTGACCAATCTCCAGCCATCATTGCATTCGAGACAAAATTGGGGTTCATTGCTAAAGAGGAAAGACCTCCATTGCAGCCTATATTGCTGTCTGGCTGGGTTTCATAGCAGACTTTGAGAGTGGTGGTGTTAGGTCAGTGGAAGACCTGTAGCTGAATGTCTGACTCAACCCAGTTGCATTCAAAGGTGGTTTGTTTCGACTCTAATTGCCACCATAGGCTTGAAACTTGATGGCCAATTTCACTTGTAGTACAGAATGAATTACTGGACCCCATTCTTCTAAACAGGTGATACATAAATGCAAAGGTTCGTTGCGCACCTCTTGCGATCATTCCAGTTGGTTATTGTTCCCCCAACCAGTGGGACATGAAATGTTGAACAGTGCTGAAAACTCCACTAAGTGCATAACAATCTGCTGGAGTGATAAACCAAAGTCTCTCAGTTCAAGGATTCTGTCCCACTTGGTCTAAAATGCGAGGCGATAACTGGCAGGTTGACAAACAGGAGGCTATGAACAATTATCCTACACTACTTGATCCAAGTTTTTGAGGTTTGATGGGGCTAAAAAAACCCCTTTCATTTCAAACTAGCTTTTATTCTCCTTCAACATTTCACCATCTACAGATCTTAGGCACACCTATTACATAGTTATATAGTTAGTATGGTTGAAAAAGGACTTAGGTCCATCAAGTTCATCAGAGGATGGGAAACATCATAACATTCTATACATTTCCATAACCATCAATGCTATTTTGTGCTAAAAGGGCATCTAAGGATCCATTCACACGGAGTAACGTGCCGCGTGACCTGGCACGTATACGGCGTGTGAGATTTTGAGCGCCGTAAAAGCTCTCATTGATTACAATGGGAGCCTAGATCGTATATGCCGCGTTATTTTGCGGCCGCAAAATCACGACAGCAAAATAACGCGGCGTATACGATCCACAGATTCTCATTCCTTAGGGTGCGTTTTGCGGGCGCAAAATCACGGCCGCAAAATAACGCGGCGTATACGATCCTAACTCCCATTGAAATCAATGGGAGCGTATACGGCGAACGAACTCTCACACGCCGTATACGTGCCAGATCACGCGGCACGTTACATCGTGTGAACGCACCCTTACAGTGAAGAACCCTTTTCGGCTCTTGGGATTAAACTTTTGTTTCTCTAGGGAGAGCGTTCTCCTGTCTTTTGAGCGGATTTAATGTGAAATAGGATTTCCCCATATTTCTTGTATGGGCCATCTATATAGTTACACAGGTTTATCATATCTCCTATTAAATGCCTCTTCTCCAGACTAAACAGATTTAACTCCTTTAATCTCCATTCCCCTTATCAGTTTTGTGGCCCTCCGTGGAACCTTTTCCAAATCTAGGATATCCTTTTTATGTACTGGTTCCTTAGAAGGGGGCCTTATAATCAAATACCTTCGATGTGCATTCAGCTAAATATAAAAAATTATTATTTTTTGCATGCAGGACTTTTTCTTCCATTACAAAAGTATACAAGAAGGAAGAAATGTTGTTTACATTAATGTCAATAGGAACGTGCACAGATGGAGGGGGCTCCGACCAGTGGCATAACTAAAGTTTAGTGGGCCCTGGTGTATACATTTTTCCAGGGCCCCTACCTCCTCCCTACTTGATAATGATGGCATGTAAACAATACTGGGAGCGGCATGATGTGGAAAACAGTTGATCTGTAGAGTCCTAACAGTCTAAGAGTTGTAAAAGATCAGTGGGGGTCCAACACCCAGATAGGTGCCTGCATCATTGGCCTTATGGTTATGTGAGCCTTTGACCGATTATGTCTGTGGCAGGGAAGCACAATCAACGCAGAGCCACAAACATGGCCAGGTGTGAAGCCGGTAGGTCCAAAGGAACGACGTTCGGTGAGTATTCTTTTTGATTTTTTTTAGTGTAACATTAGTTGTTGAGGGGGAAGGCAAAATTAAATGATGGGGGGAATTAGGGGGCCACTTTCAAAAAGTTAACACAGGGCCCCCAATGCATTAAAATGGCCCTACCTTACACAGTATAATATGCTCCACAGTGGCCCCCACACAGTATTACATGCTCCACAGTGGCCCCCACACAGTGTTATTTTCTCCACAGTGGCCCTCACACAGTCTTATATGCTCCACAGAGGTCCTCACACAGTATTATATGCTCCACAGTGGCCCACATGCTGTATTATAGGCACAATAGTGACCCCATACAGTATAAAATGCTCCCTAGAGCCACTTCAGGTAACCCCACTCCACTTCAGCGCCTAGGAGAGGTGAGTATAAATATTTATCTTTAGTCACTTCCCCTGGGCTGGCATCTACTGGAACAAACATGCCGGGCCCCTTTCCATTAACAAAATGTATAGCGGTTGTAGAACCAGGCTTTCCCTGACCACTATCATGGTGGTCTGGGGCCCTTGCCATCTCCAGCTGGCCGCAGGCCCCGTACCTCTCTAGGCCCAGGTACACCACTGGCTCCAACTGTGTCCGTTATTCTGCTACAGTCAAGGTCAGTTGCAGTCATCCCATGACATATGACAGCAATGGACATTAACAACGGTAATGTAAACCCATTCTACAAGATGATAAATACCATATACTAACATAATTTGAGCCTTGAGAACATTGAAGGAAAATATTCTAAATTAGTGTACTATCAGTATACTTTCTATTATGTTGAAGACATGTACAAACAAAGGAGATAAACCAATGGATTACTGGAATCTGCTGCATGTGATAGTATAAGCAGGTTACTAGAATTGGCCTGCAGCTGACATTACATGACAGTGAATCAGTGAATATGTGAAAGTACTATCAGAGGATTTACAGTATGTGGGAGGTAACAGACAAGGTGCACAAAGCCTGTAAGGAACTCTCATCCAGGGCCAAAGCGGATATTTTCACTGCTACAAACAGGAAATTCCTGAGCAAACACAGAAAATAACGAGTGTAATATTTCAGGCAGAAGCCTAGCAGATACAGTACATACAGCGTGACCACTTGCATAACACAACATGACTCAATCTCCTTCAGTCTGTTCTATATTATCAATCATCCTCAGCTGCAGTATTCCATACATTGTGTAAGTCTAGGAAATGTGTCATCAGTCTGAGTATACACATCCTAGTGTATAGCTGATCTGTACGTAGAAGCTAGTTTGCCTTTTCAGTTCACCTTCATAATAGTGATTACTAAGAACATCACGTTCTGGAACACAAGAAAACATCTTATTCTCTAGTGTTGTGACATCACCAAGGGTATATGTATCATAAAGGCACATCATGTAGCGGGTAGACAGGACACAGCCCTCAATGGCTCTAAACCATGTAGTATGGGATGGTAAGAAACTGAGTAAGACTTTACTCACTAGAGGAAGTGAAATGGTAGCAAGTATAGTGGTTGGGAATTAGGGAAAAGGTCAGTGAAAAGCTGTGGTAATATAGGCTCTTCTGGCTTAGGTACAATTCCTGGCACAATAATGGGGGACCAACAGGGCCGCCCTCAGGAATTTTGGGGCCCCATACAGCCTAAGTGCCCCCCCCCCCCCCGCCATTTTAAAACTACCTTATTTTGCGTCATACCAATTCTGTATTACATTTCCCTTTATTTAGCAGCATTACAAGGATTCTATTTGCAGGTAAAATCTGCTACGTGTGACAGCCCCTATAGAGAGCCAACACCATTTATAAGAGCCCTCCTAATAAATCCTCAGGGCTTATTCACATTGCGTTTTTGGCCTCCCTTGCCGGGATACGTTGGTAACCAGTCAGAATCAGCTTATCCCTGCACGAAGAACTGGCCATTAAAAAAAAGGGGGGCCTGCAGTTCTCCGTGCAGGGATAAGTGGGGAGCTGATTGTGACTGGTTACCAACGTATCCCGGCAAGGGAGGCCAAAAACGCAATGACTCCTTTAAAGTGAAAGTCCCACCCCCAAACAGGCTGCTATGCTAGTAACATACCGCCTACATCATTATTATTCTCCAGCTAAAAACTTATATATTATTGCCCCAGTTCCCTCTCCGCAGTGCGGCACACCCGATGTCCCAACAATCCCCCCCCCCGTCCACCCTCTAACATCTTTCCATTGCCCCCTGTACCTATACCTCCCAACTTTTGAAGAACCAAAAGAGGGACAAAATGTGCGGGAAATTTAGCCCCACCCACTGTTATGTTGACTCCGCCCACTCATTAATTTTTCATGTGCCCGCACACTGTATAATCCTCCTACAGTCACCCGTAAATTATATGTCCCCCCTCCGTCTCTCCCCCAGCTTCATATACACCCTTCATCTGCCCCCAGATTCATGTCCCCTCTCCATCTCTGCCCCCAGATTCATGTCCCCTCCATCTCTGCCCCCAGATTCATGTCCCCTCCATTTCTGCCCACAGATTCATGTCTCCACATCTCTGCCCCCAGATTCATGTCCCTCCATCTCTGCCCCCAGATTCATGTCCCCCCCATCTCTGCCCCCAGATTCATGTCCCCTCCATCTCTGCCCCCAGATTCATGTCCCCTCCATCTCTGCCCCCAGATTCATGGCCCCTCCATCTCTGCCCCCAGATTCATGTCCCCTCCATCTCTGCCCCCAGTGTCATGCCGTCTTCTCCATTCTCTGCCCCCAGATTCACGTCCCTCCATCTCTGCCCCCAGTGTCATGCCGTCCTCTCCTTCATCTGCCCCCAGTTTTACCTTCCACATCGCGTCTACACTGCCGGGTAGCCGGCGAAGCGAGGAGCTGACACAGGTCAGCTCCTCGCTTCGCCGCTGCCGCCTCTCTCGCTGACACATATGCGGCTGAAGCGAGGAGCTGACCTGTGTCAGCTCCTTGCTTCAGCCGCGTATGTCTTCAACTCAGATCTGCGTCCTCTGGACGCAGATCTGAGTTGAAACAGGACATACAATGACTGCTGCCGGCGCCAGGGGGCCGGCACACGGTGGCGGGCCAAAACCGGGCCCCCCCCCATTTTTTAATTTGGCCGGGCCCCTGACGCCAGTAGCAGTAGTACTGGCCTATCGGCGGCCCTGGGGACCAATGTGATCTATGCTATAGAGACCCCATTCTTTATGCCACTGTATGGAATATATCATTTATAATACAGTAAACAGGATAAAGACAGTGCTGGAAATGACAGGATTAAGACGTAACTTGAGTGGCAACATCAACTTGAGGATCGCCATTTCCTGGGATAGACAGGCACTTTTGACACAGTATTGAGCTCATTACAGTAATGTATGGTACAACTGTCCACAACCAGGTTGGGAACTTCCTCCAATTATTTGTGTTGGTGAGGAGATGCAAGGGATTAGATTTCTGACTTCATTAGAACAGCTAGCTCCTTCTCCATCATGACTAAGCTCAAACTGACAAGGAGACTGGTACAGCGAAAGAATTGAACCAGACTGCCAGACCCCTGCATCACGTCACTGGGAAGGAAACACCATGTCACTTGAGGCCATGTTGGCACATCACTGCTAACATCAGAAGTTCCATTTCCGTAATCGTGTGACTGGGACTGAAATTTGCCCATTGGTGATGATTAGAAAATGAAACAACTTTAGTAAGTTTTTATACTTTGTATTCATACACCAAAAATTTTTTTTTGGCATTGGAAAAGCCCCTTTTAAAAATGACCTAACATTGATTTAAAATGTAAAAAGTTTACTCATACAAAGACAACATAGAAAAAAAAACTATGTACGTATCTTGTGGGGAATCGCTCCGGTAGATGCTTGTAGCAGTGCAGGAAACAGGGACACAGACACTGGATTACACACGAGTTCAGGCTTTATTCACAAGTAGCGCATACACTGCTTTTGCAAAGCCACAGGATAAACAAAACCAAACCTTTCTCGGCTGAGAAAACTAACTTAAAGAAACTTGTCCCTGACTATACAGGAGACTGGCTACCAGTCTCCCACCTTGGCAACAACAATGGGTGGCACAGTACCTGCTTTGGAGGTCTGGTCTGAGGTCAGAGGAGAATGGCCAGACTGGTTTGAGCTGATAGAAAGGCAACAGTGACTCAAATAGCCACCCGTTACAACCAAGGTAGCCAGAAGAGCATCTCTGAACGCACAGTACGTCCAACTTTGAGGCAGATGGGCTACAGCAGCAGAAGACCACACCGGGTGCCACTCCTTTCAGCTAAGAACAGGAAACTGAGGCTACAATTTGCACAAGCTCATCGAAATTGGACAATTGAAGATTGGAAAAACGTTGCCTGGTCTGATGAGTCTCGATTTCTGCTGCGACATTCGGATGGTAGGGTCAGAATTTGGCGTCAACAACATGAAAGCATGGATCCATCCTGCCTTGTATCAACGGTTCAGGCTGGTGGTGGTGGTGTCATGGTGTGGGGAATATTTTCTTGGCACTCTTTGGGCCCCTTGGTACCAATTGAGCATCGTTGCAACGCCAAAGCCTACCTGAGTATTGTTGCTGACCATGTCCATCCCTTTATGACCACAATGTACCCAACATCTGATGGCTACTTTCAGCAGGATAATGCGCCATGTCATAAAGCTGGAATCATCTCAGACTGGTTTCTTGAACATGACAATGAGTTCACTGTACTCCAATGGCCTCCACAGTCACCAGATCTCAATCCAATAGAGCATCTTTGGGATGTGGTGGAACGGGAGATTCGCATCATGGATGTGCAGCCGACAAATCTGCGGCAACTGTGTGATGCCATCATGTCAATATGGACCAAAATCTCTGAGGAATGCTTCCAGCACCTTGTTGAATCTATGCCACGAAGAATTGAGGCAGTTCTGAAGGCAAAAGGGGGTCCAACCCGTTACTAGCATGGTGTACCTAATAAAGTGGCCGGTGAGTGTATCTATATCTATATAGTAGCAGCGCTGCACCGCATGTAACCAGGGATGTCAGTGCAGTATACAGGGAGACATCCCTTGTATTACACTTTGCAGCACAGATATCATTCCTGGAAACCTCTATAGACTTTCTGTGAAAAATGCTACAGGAAGAACTGCGATTCGTTACCACTGCAGTTTTTCCTGCAACGTTTTTTTTTTTTTTTTTTGCTACAGCCACTATGGGGGAGGGGGGGGGGGTCTTAGCCTTAATAAAGCCCAAGTGAATGCCCCCTTATACTATGCCCCTGATTCCCAATGACATAAATAGCGTGCCCCTAATGACCCCTTATATCAATGACCTTCCCCTTCTAATGCCACCTAATAGCCCTTATATAAATGACCCCCCCCCCCCATTGTCATAATGAATAAAGGATGTCTGAACAAGTCTGAGGGTATGGTTATACATAACAATCTGCGACGTAAAAAAAAAAAAAATCTACACCCAGAACCACCCACTGATCAGCTATTTGAATGAACCAGGTACCTGTGTAAGTGCTGTGACCTCTTCTCTGTTTACATAGTGTAATTCATTTCATAGCAGCCATGTAATGGAACTACAGCCTCTTCTTATACACATCTATGTAACAAGACTGTAACTACATCACATGGTCACTATATACAGACAGCGTGTGATATAAACAGGCACCTTTACCTCTTCAAACTGCTTATCAGTGGGGATCTACTGATCTCTTAATGATGATCTGTCTTAAGCATAGATCTTCAATAAAAATGAGCTGGAAAGCCCCTTTAATAAAGCCCAGTCTGTGACATCATTGCACCTGCCAGTGCCAAGTTGCAGACATCTACTGTCTGTTCTCAGTGACTTGTAAACCACAGTTACAGGATGCGTATTAACTATACCAGTGTCCTGCAGACGCAGATCTAGTTAAAAGTAAAGCATGCATTAATGGTGGCCCCAGGGTGGGCTCCCACAGAGTCAGTGCCCCCCACTAGCTACAGCCACTGGTGCTATGTATTACAGCGACTGATTGCTGTAATTCCACAGCTCAGCTTTGAGGAGTAGCTCCCATAGTCCTAGTGCTGATCTCTTGAAGAGTTTTGCATTTTGTGGTTTGCACTTTCTGTTGTGAATTAGCTCCTTATTATATAGCTTCTTACAAGATAGATGTAGAACAGATATAGTTGTGGGTATGGAGGGCAATATCCCAGTTTAACCTTTTCGCTGCCAAGGGTCTCTGGAAATTTTGCACCTCCAGTAGCCAGAGCAATTTTCACAGTTTTGAGATGGACAAATCAAACCTAAATTGCAACATTAAAAAAGCATCCAACCCCCCCATACCTATATATTTTCTTAAAGTAGACACCTGCAGCATTGTCAGAATGCCACTTGGTACTGTATACGAACAGGCACCTTCATGCAATTTTGATTTAAAGTGAATGTTTTATGAAAAAATGCAAATAAATGTATATTCGTTGTTAAAAGCGGAAACCAAACAAAAAATTAAATGCACCAAACCTCCTAAAAATAAGAGTTCAACATGTGCAGAGTTCATACATATCACTATGGCCTGAACCCGCATGCATGTGTCTTCAGAAAATCGCTAGAACTGGAAGGAACAAAAATCTGCTTTGAAGCTGGAAATGTTAAAAAAGTATCATTCTATATAATGTAGGGATTACACACCATGAAAAGCAAGTGAACCCCTAAACCCTATATATTTTTTGAAAGTAGACAACCTGAAGATTACAAATGTCTTAATGGGTCATCGATAGCCACCTTCATGCAACTTTGCAACCAACACAATTTTTTGAAAAAATACGCTAAAACATATATTTGCACCTAAAACGCATGTTCAATCTCAGATTCATATACAAAATACTTTTAAAATAATAGCTTATGGTGTATACAATGTGTAAATATACTATATCTACCGCAAACATCAACTACAACAAGAGCTCGGACTCCCAAAAACACGAATACAGAAGACAAGCAGGATTTTGCTGTTGTTCACTAATATGTTAAAAAGCTATACTGCACCTACCAAACTGTGACTGTGATACCAAAATCTAACTTTTTTCAGAGTACACAGCATATCGTATATAAAAACACAATTTAATAGTTTATATATACAACCACCTTCATTCAACTTTGCCGCAAACAGAGATTGCTAGCAAAAATTGCGCAAAAATTCAAATTTGCCACTAAAGTGCGGCTCAAGAAATCCCTTTGTGCAAACATAATGTACTGTCCATAAAACTGCAATATGTGAGGAGTTCATACATACCACACATGTATATATTTACAGGGGCGGGTGTTAAAGAATCGCCAAAATCGCAGAAATGCGCCATCCCATTTTGTGCATGCAAATTAAATAGGACTTTACATAAAAATGTTATTTTCCATCCCCCTATAATTGCAATCTATACGTTCATCTCTAGTGATAACACTGGTCAACAAATTTTCAAAAGTTGTTTGTTTCTGAAATGAATTGAGTCATTCCCTAATGATTTTTATGTGCTGAATTCAAATATCACAAGGAAAACTGTCAATTGGCTCTAGTTTCTATGATATCGAAGAGTTCTCATTTTACTGTTTTGTGAATTGTATAGAATATGATACATATTTATTACTTCTGCAATAATAGAGGTGCAAGTTTACTGTTTTTAAAATGTTCTAAATATATTCTTAGGAAACTTAGTTCTATCTAAAATCAACTGTAATTTATAGTCATATCTAAGAATTTTTTACAAATGAAGTTTGTTTATTGAACTTTGGAACGTAGATCCTTATTGAATTGCTATTCGGCTCCTTTACTCACGTCTGTTGTATTCAGACATGGGATTGTCTCTGATAATTGTCCAGCAGTAGTCTGCAAGCATTGATGGGTTCCATTTACCCTGATATCTCGTTTCCATAGTCGCAATTTCCTGATAAAATTGTTCACCATGTTTATCGCTCACCGCTCCACAGTTTGGTGCAAAGAAGTCTAGATGAGAGTGTAAGAAATGAATCTTTAAAGACATGTTACATCCCAGGTTTTTATATGCCTTCAGGAGATTTTCAACCAACTCTTCATAATTTGGTGTTTCCCAAGAAATTAGTCACGACTAACTTGAATGCTTCCCATGCAGTCGTTTCTTTGCCATGCAGCAAATGGTAAAACTCGTCATCTTGAAGAAGCATACGAATCTGAGGACCAATAAAGACTCCTGCTTTTAGCTTCGCTTCACTCAACCTTGGAAACTTACAGAGGAGATATTTGAATGCCTCTTCATTTCTATCCATTGCCTTTACAAAATTCTTCATAAGACCAAGCTTGATATGTAAAGGAGGTAACAGAATCTTTCCTGCTTGAACAAGTGCTGAATGCATAACATTTTTAGCCCCTGGCTGCAGTGACTTTCTGAGTGGCCAGTCTCTTTTCTTGTAGTGTTCTGATCTTGTACGACTGTCCCACTCACATAGGAAGCAGCAGTACTTGGTGTATCCTCCCTGTAGACCAAGCACTAGCGCTACCACCTTCAAGTCATCACAGAGGCACCACAGATGTTGATCATAGTTTATGCATCTCAAGAGCTCTTTCATGTTGTTATAGGTTTCCTTCATGTGAACAGCATAACCAATTGGAACTGATGGTAGTGCATTGCCATTGTGAAGTAAGACAGCTTTAAGACTTAGCTTTGATGAATCGATAAATAGCCTCCACTCATCGGGATTATAGCTGATTTTGAGAGCATCCATTAAACCACAAACGTTATTGCATACAACAAGATGACCCTCCATGAAGAAGAATTGGACAAGAGACTGTTGACGGTTCCTAAAGAAAGAAATTCGAACATCATCTGCCAAGAGATTCCACTGTTGAAGTCTGGAACCTAAGAGCTCGGCCTTACTCTTGGGCAGGTCTAGATCTCTAACAAGATCGTTAAGTTCACTTTGCGATATAAGGTGCGGTTCAGTGGAGAGTGATGCAGGAAAGTCTGGATCTGACGAGGTAGATGGTTCATGACAAACTCCTTCTTCTTCCTCGTCAGTGGAATCGAGCGAGAATGTTTCTGGAGCATTTGGAACTGGCAATTCTTCAGAATGAGCTACTGGGCGTATCGCAGATGGAATATTTGGATACTGTAAAGTCCACTTCTTTCTTTTTGAAATTCCTTTCCCAATTGGAGGCACCTTGCAGAAGCAGCAATTGTCACTATGGTCAGATGGCTCTCTCCAGACCATTGGCACTGCAAACGGCATAGACTGTCTCTTCCTGTTCAACCACTGTCTGAGATTCGAAGAACATGTATTACAGCATATGTGTGGAGCCCAACTCTTTTCCTGGTCGCCTATTTTGCAGCCAAAATACAGGTGGTAGGCTTTCTTAACCAAATATAAATAGAAATATAAAATGCATGTCTATATCATGAAAAGTAAAGCCAATTTTAAAATTTTAGCATCAATTTCAATCTCAGCACCCCAAAATTAGTTAAGAACAACTGGTTTGATGATCGAAACATTTTGGCTGTTGACCAGTGTAATCGTTATTACTATTATTTTAGTGTGTAACGGACATCACTAGAGACGTATTGTAGAAGGCTCAGGTATAAACAGGACAGGGATTGGGTGAAATGTAAACTTTATTTGCGACTTTATGTACACTCACCGGCCACTTTATTAGGAACACCATGCTAGTAACGGGTTGGACCCCCTTTTGCCTTCAGAACTGCCTCAATTCTTCGTGGCATAGATACAACAAGGTGCTGGAAGCATTCCTCAGAGATTTTGGTCCATATTGACATGATGGCATCACACAGTTGCCGCAGATTTGTCGGCTGCACATCCATGATGCGAATCTCCCGTTCCACCACATCCCAAAGATGCTCTATTGGATTGAGATCTGGTGACTGTGGAGGCCATTGGAGTACAGTGAACTCATTGTCATGTTCAAGAAACCAGTCTGAGATGATTCCAGCTTTATGACATGGCGCATTATCCTGCTGAAAGTAGCCATCAGATGTTGGGTACATTGTGGTCATAAAGGGATGGACATGGTCAGCAACAATACTCAGGTAGGCTTTGGCGTTGCAACGATGCTCAATTGGTACCAAGGGGCCCAAAGAGTGCCAAGAAAATATTCCCCACACAATGACACCACCACCACCAGCCTGAACCGTTGATACAAGGAAGGATGGATCCATGCTTTCATGTTGTTGACTCCAAATTCTGACCCTACCATCCGAATGTCGCAGCAGAAATCGAGACTCATCAGACCAGGCAACATTTTTCCAATCTTCAATTGTCCAATTTTGATGAGCTTGTGCAAATTGTAGCCTCAGTTTCCTGTTCTTAGCTGAAAGGAGTGGCACCCGGTGTGGTCTTCTGCTGCTGTAGCCCATCTGCCTCAAAGTTCGACGTACTGTGCGTTCAGAGATGCTCTTCTGGCTACCTTGGTTGTAACGGGTGGCTATTTGAGTCACTGTTGCCTTTCTATCAGCTCGAACCAGTCTGGCCATTCTCCTCTGACCTCTGGCATCAACAACGCATTTCTGCCCACAGAACTGCCGCTCACTGGATGTTTTTTCTTTTTCGGACCATTCTCTGTAAACCCTAGAGATGGTTGTGCGTGAAAATCCCAGTAGATCAGCAGTTTCTGAAATACTCAGACCAGCCCTTCTGGCACCAACAACCATGCCACGTTCAAAGGCACTCAAATCACCTTTCTTCCCCATACTGATGCTCGGTTTGAACTGCAGGAGATTGTCTTGACCATGTCTACATGCCTAAATGCACTGAGTTGCCGCTATGTGATTGGCTGATTAGAAATTAAGTGTTAACGAGCAGTTGGACAGGTGTACCTAATAAAGTGTTCGGTGAGTGTATATGTTGTGTAAGTGTTTGGTGCGACTTTTTTTTGGGGGGGCTGCGACCTGGACAATGGTAAACGTCTGGGTCACAGCGCCAATAAACTTCCTGGTTATGTTCAGGAGGTATAACATAAGAATACCCCACTAGTAAAGCTCAGGGGGGAATTACATTATAACTGTATGTGACAATCAGAGACAAATGTATAGCATACGCTCTGATTGGCAGGAGAAGGGTTAATAGGGACAATAGAGTCCCTGCCACCCCCCTCCTGCTGTCACATACAGGGTATGTACAGAGTCTGTCTCTCTCTCTCTTCTGAACTGCTCCGTGTCCCTCTCCCTTTCTTGTTAGATCGCAAATTGCTTGCTTAGACAGGAGGGGGGGGGGACACTTTGGAGCTCTATATCTTTGGACTGCATCAACATATCTTGATGCTTTCAATTGCATTTTAAAGAGGAGAATCTCATCTTTAAAATGATATCAAGAACTAAATTTAAAGGGGATCTCTAATTAAAAATTAGCAATTTATTTTTATTTTTTTTTTAACATTAAGAATTTTATTTGAAATTTTTGTTCTATCCCAAAGAACAAGTCAAACAGTAAAGGGTGAACATAGCAAAGGGAAGGTGAAGAAACGGAGGGGATGGTGGGAAGAACAAGAAATGGCAGGAGGGGATCAGGGAGGAACATAGATGGAGGAGGGAAACAATAGCTCAGTCACAGCAGTCAGGTACTTAGTTCAGGAATAAAAACAATTGCAAACATACGTCAAGTAATATTGGTAGAGAAGAAAGAAAGGTAACAAAGAGGGGGGAGAAAGGAAAAATAAAGAGGACATAGAGGGGAAGGCACATGAAATTCAGCGGAGTAGTAAAAGTGGTTCCACAGGAGACACATTTTCTGGTGGGCTCTATCATCATTCAGTTCTGTGAGCAGATTTTCCATGCTGTGTATGCATAAGACCTCCAGAAGCAAAGACAGCAGAAAGGGGGACATTCGGGATTTCCATAGTCTAGAGATAACGGATATCGCCGCTACTAATAGGAAACCTAATAGCTTCCAGGTGTGCTTCTTAACTTACGCGGGAAGGTAGAGAGGAGAAGGGGAACAGGTCCTCTTTGAAAACAATGCCAGTGACCGTCTGAATAATACAAAAGACAAAAATTAGCTCTTTTTCAAACCAAGTGTTAATGTGAAACATATTTGTAAAGAATGTTGATGCTTTTAGTTTTCATTTTAAAATGATCACTTTCTATATTTTAAAAATTTTCCTGCAATTTTTACTATGGCCACTAAGCTGGATGCACAACTTTGTCTTCCATTACAAAATCAAACAAGCATGATGGAAGATAGTTTCAGTTATGTTGTTTACATTACTGTTAATGGGAACAGACACAGAATCAGTCTGTTACTGTTCTCTGTGACAGTTTAATGTCCGTTGCTGTCATCCTATGATGGAAGACATTAACGGACATTAGTAACAGTAGTGTGAACTGCCCCTTAGGACAATTTTTTTTTTTTGTCAGAAGGTAATGGTGTTTATACAGTTTCCAAATATACCTCTGTTATACAGCTTTGGAGTCCCATTCTCATGTAAATGCAAAAGAGGGGTGTGAAAACGGGGCTACAAAGTTAAACACCAAAGATATATTTGGAAACTGCAGAAGCACCTCAATAAGGTATTTTGATTAGGTTTAGAATTTATTGACAGACTTATTTTATGTTTTTCTGCCGTGCCATCATATGAAAAACTAAGCATCATTCAGTACCACATCATCCAGTAATGTACTGATTGCCAGTTCCTCCAACTCTATGCATTGTAACCACACTGTACTTTGGCCAATTGATGAGAGTCCTGAATGCGGGACTCCTACTAGTAATTTGCTAAATTTCCTAAAAAGGTATTTGAAACGGGGTTTAATAAACCAGAAATTATCTTTAAATCAACCTTCCCAGGATTCCTGCAATACTTACAAAACAGCACACAGATTTACTTACCACAACTACAAAAACAGGTTATGCAATATCATGGAAGATCACTCTAATATGACAGTGCTGAAGAAAACCAGAAGGAGCCAACATGATAGTGATCCTGCCGCCATACTGCGAGAAAGTGCTGACAGAGGCAAGGAGAGTTAAATCATCCCAGCTGTTAACTTACCTTTACGAAGTATGCACCAATCCCTCCCTAGCCTGAAAGAACCAAATCCTGTAGTAGGATGTGACGTCATTTGTTTACATTTTAGAGGATTGCATGGAGCACAAACTAAACCCCTGGTGCTTTAACCCATTCCCACTGCAGCCATTTTTTGATTTTTTTTACTCCCTACCTTCCAAAGGCCATAACTTTTTTATTTTCATATTCACAGAGCCGTACGAGAATTATTTATGAGACAAATTGTACTTGTAATGGTGCCATTTAATATTCCATACGATGTACTAGGAAGTTGTAAATAAGTTGTATTTGCATGTCTTTCTTCAGAAATTTGTTTTTATAGTGTTCACTGTGAAGTCAAAATTACATATCACCTGTATTCTGTGTTTTGTTTTTATTCAAATATTTATGGGAAACGAAACAGCAAAAAAGCCTCAGTTTGGCTTCTTTGCTTGCAGAACCTTGCGACCCAAACTGGGCATCAGCAAAGGCCACAGAATGAATTAGGGAGAACCTGGTGAAAGTGTGGAAAGAGGCCCAGATGGCAGCTTTGTAAACCAGGACATCAGAAGCCTGATGCCGAACAGCCCAGATGGTCCCAACAGTCCTCGTGGAATTAGTAGTAACTCAGAGAGGCAGTGACCTATCCTTGAGCCAATAGGCCTCCCTGCTAGTACACTGAATTCATCTTGAGATGTAAGCCTTGAAAGCAGCCAAGCCCTTGCGAGGGCCCTCAGGGAGAACGAGCAAGGTGTCCAAAACTACAGAAAGGGTCAGTAAGACGCAAATAGACCAAGGTCGCCCAAACTACATCCAGGCTATGTAGAGAGCACTCATGCAGGTGCTTGGGATCCTGGTAGAAAGATGGTAAGACAATGTCCTTGTTCATGTGGAAGGAAGTACCCACCTTAGGCAATAAAGTCAGTGGCAGACAAAGGACAATTTTGTGCTTGTGAAGAACTAGCAAGGGAGGCTTCAGGGCAGGGCAACCAGTTTTGAGACCCTGCAGATGAAAGTAATGGATACCAGGAAGGCAACTTTCCAGGACAGAAGGCGAAGAGCGATCTCACGTAAAGGCTCAAAAGAGGGAGCCTGAAGTACCTCAAGGATGAGATTAAGGCCCCTTGGTTCCAAGGGAAGACAGTATGAAAGAGCACAGTGTGCCACTCCCAGCAAGAAGGTCTTCATTTGAGGCCAGAAGGGCAGGTTCTACTGAAAAGTAATGAAAAGAGCAGAAACCAGACTGGAGAGAATCTAGGGTGCTGGAGTGAAGGATACTGCCTTTGCCAAGTCCTTCTTACCTTCCACTCACGCCCCATGAGTGTCTAAGCTCATAGGATAACATGAAATGAGCTTTATAAATTTTATATATTTAATAACCCGAGTGGGTCGGTACTAGCCACTAACATATACAGAAATATACATCAATGGATTGTTAAGCAAATACAGGTGAAAGCACAATACAATACAGAAAATAAATTGGGAATAAAAGAATAGGAAAAATGAATACCAGAACGATTCTGTAATCTGGTTCACTGAGGCCTAATTCACGTGCTTAAGTCAATCAAGAGCATGTGTCTTCTACATGCTGTCCAGCAAGCAGGGAGGACTTTACCCCTGCCCGTGATAGCATATACTACCTTAGTGTCCTTCCCTGACTGATGTCACGAATAGGGGAAGTCAAGCCCTCCATCATGAAACCAAATAACTATAAACAGTCAAATTCTTTGTCCAATGACCATCGTGTCAGGCAAGGGGTATGGTGGGGTTCATGGCTAGAACCCATCAGGTAGACACCAAGAATGACCCCATAGAACCCTTTGGGTAATGAGTTCAGTGTCTGAACCTTTTCCCTGCGCTCAACAGTACCTTGTGTGGACTTCGAGCCTTCGGCTCCGCCTTGCACACTCGAAGAATTTATGAGGGTGATTATAGGATGTCCTCCTAAAATATTATCAGAAAACCGTATTTCCTTTGTAGTTTTGGCTACAGCCACAAAGTCTTGTGTTTATGTACTCAAAAGTCTTTCCCAATGGAAGACTCCAGGAGGTCCCCCTGCTGTGATAACAAGTTTGGCACTTGTGAGCCAACAAAGGCCTGTGTAAGTGACTCTCTGGGGATTGATTACAAACCAGAAGTACCATATTCCTAAAGCCAAAAGGGTTCATATGAACACATAATACACCACAGAAAAATAAATGCTTGGAAATACATAACTGGGCTCTCATTGTCACACTTGGAAAGAGAAAAGGAGAACAGATGGAAATAATGACTCTCACGCCATTGTATGTAGGACTTCCATGTGCGATGATAGATCTTTGCTGACTGAGGTTTTCAAGCCTTGAGCATCATCTGTATAACAGACACCTCAGAACCTCGGCTTCAATATTCATGCGGTTAAATGCAGCTGATGTAAAGTGGGGTGGAACAGTGATCCTTGAGACAGAAGGTCGACTTGCAGATTAAGAGGTTAAGGAGCATTCATGGCCCCGTGGGGCCAACCTGGAGCC
Source organism: Leptodactylus fuscus (assembly GCF_031893055.1). Classification (NCBI taxonomy): domain Eukaryota; kingdom Metazoa; phylum Chordata; class Amphibia; order Anura; family Leptodactylidae; genus Leptodactylus; species Leptodactylus fuscus. The sequence goes on from NC_134270.1 coordinate 73,938,057, forward strand.
ACCAAGATGGCTGGAACTCCCTTGGTCTTGAGTTTCCTGAGAACATAAGGGAGAAGAAGAAGAGGAGGGAACAAGTACAGATGGAGGAAGTCCGACCAGGGAATCAGGGGAGTGACGGCAGTGAGGGTCCTGTGACCTGGCCACTTATTGGGGGAGCTTATGGTTCAGGCGGGAGGCAGAGAGATTGACGTCGGAAATGTCTCAGCGGCTTCTGATGAAGCAACCACTCGTCTGGGTCAAGTTTTTCTCAACTAAGTTAGTATGCTGCCCAACTGTCCACACCTGGAATATGGACTGCTGACAAAGCTGGAACATGATGCTCTGTACAAAGAAGAGAGCAGGAGACTTCTTGTAAGGTCGCATGACTCCTGGTGCCCCCCCTGATGGTTCATGTAAGTGACCGCGGTGGAGTTGTTGGTCTGGACTCTGACCTTTGGAGGAGAGAGGTTTAATGAGACATAGCTAAGAAGGTGGCCCTCAGTTCCAATAGGTTGATCTGGAGAGTTGTCTTGGCTTTGGAACACAGGCCATGAACAAAGAAGGCACCGAAGACCACTCCACAGATGGAAAGACTAGAGTCAGAAAAGATTATCTGCCAACAGAAGGGAAGAAAGGACTTCACCTGTGAGATTCCTGGGCAGGAGAGCCACCAAAGAAGCTCTCAGCAAAACTGGGGAGCAGGAGAATCAGACGGTCAAGGCTGGGCACGAGTGGAACTGAGCATAAGGGACAACCTCTATGACCAGCCTCAATAATAATGTAGCAAATCTCCCATAGACTGCAATACAGTTAGAGTCGATGAGACTTGCTGTCAAATGATTGCAAGTTCAAGCTCCCTGGGAGGATAATAAAATAGCAAAAAAATAAAGTTTTAAAAAATATATTAAAAAAAACCTAGAATCACCTTCCTTTCCCTATAATACATATAAAAGTAAAAAATTACTGTGAAACACATTAGGTATTCCTGTGTCTGAAAATGCCCAGTCTACAAACTACACTGCTAATTTCATGTTTTGTTTCCAGTATACAGATGGCTCCCTCATACCCCCACACAGCTCTGTTAACTCCACCTTCTCTTCACACTTGCTTTAGTAGATCGACCTTCCCTTCACATGTTCAGCCCTGCTACATCCACATGCCTCCCCACTCAGCTCTGCCAGATCCCCAATTCCCTCTATAAAGTTACCTCTGCTTCATCCAAATTCCCTTCCACACCCAGCTTTGTTACATCCATTGTACCCTATTAATTAAATTAATGCTACTGGCCACAATGGATTGCACATTTTGTGCACCTCAAAGCATTTAAATGACTGGACTCCTCCTCAGGCTGAGGGCCCACATTCCAAAAATGCTGATTTTTTTGCTGCAGATTTTGCTGCATTTATTTATACAAGTGAATGCAGCAAAATCTCTACGCTTCTGCCCTGCATGAAGCCAGCAGCGGCAGAAGCGATGCTGTTATTCCGCTCCTCCGCCCCCCCCCCCCCCGGAATAGCAGCATCGATTCTGCCGCTGCTGGCTTCATGCAGGGCAGAAGCATAAAGATGTTGCTGCTTCACTTGTGCCGGCGTCTAACCCTGTATTGGCGGCCCCTTCCCCCCAAAGGGTAAACTACCCCCCCCTCCAGGCTCGCTCCCGTGCACTTAGCCCCTCCCCCTGAGAGCAGGCTGACACATCACTTGACTCAGGAGCAGCTAGGTCAGGGCTGTGGCCACAAAAAAATGAATAAAGTGTTATAGTGGACAAAAAGCAGTTTTGCTGAAGCAATGTATTTAGGAAAAGTCTTACATTCACATTAATAAGCATTATAGATAGGATCCTTGTGACGGGACAACCCCTTTAAGAAAGGCTATTTCCTACCTTTAGATGTCTTCTCCATGCCGCCATTCAGCCCACAAGAAAATGGCCGCTTACACAGCCATTTTCTTGTGGCCTGTGGGTATGCGCAGTCGGCTCTGCCTGTGGAGGATGTCAGTTTGTGTAACCTCCATTTTGTATTTCAGACATGTACCCACAACCACCATTTTGTTGAGACAATGCTGCCACCATGCGGCCACTCCATTTTGTTTAGGGAGAACACAACCCCCACTCAGCCCTCAGGGGGAGTGACCTCTCTCCAGTTTCTTTATCCAATAGACATGCGCCAGGACTATTATTACAACTTCTCCAAAAATCATGTTATGCTAATTATGCAAATCCAACCTGTTTTGTCTATGCAATGTGTTATATACTACCTCATTGTTACCAATAAAGACAGAACACACTATACACACACAAGCTGTATGTGCAGTGAGCTTCTCCGAGCCTGGCTTTGAAAAGGAAAAGACAACTTTATAAATTTGGACTTCAATACAGTGATACTTAGAGCAGATTGCGCTCACATGCCCGAGGCCTAGAAGTTTGAAGCCAGCTCCGGAAGAAGATCTGCTGAGAGGCCGTTCCTGAAGAAGATGGAGGCGGCGCTGGAGATTTCTCTCACAGCATTGGTGATGCCCCCAGTGCTGTTTGAACGCTGGTCTAAAAGTAGGAGAAGAAGACCCTCGAGCAGAAGGACTGGAACGAGCCCGACCACCAGGGACAGGAGGGTATGATTTTTTTAAAAAAAATTTCACCTACCCCAGTATATTTAAAAAATTAAAAATAAAATGTCTGGATAACCTCTTTAACTGTGATGTAGGCAGCATGACACTGTGTGTTAGGCTCAATACTCAGGAATAAGTGTGACAACCGATGCCCCTCCGAGGAGACGTCTATTGGTCCGTTCTGTTGAACAGAGTAGGTTCTGTCCTGCTCTATGTCACTGGAACAAAATACATCCGAAGCCCCATAGAGGCGAGCACATTCTGCTACAAAATCGGCCCCACATTGAATGGCACACTCCATTGTGTGCATGGGCCTTATGACCAATGTCAGACTGGTCTACAGTGGGCCTAACACAATAATGGTCCATCCTGAGGCACCCAAATTGGATAGATGTCATTGTCTGTTTTTGAGGGATTGTGGGCCCAAGGAACCTCAGTTCTGGGTATACTTGCTGTATATCCCTAGTCTTGGTCCATGAAGACTTACAAGGCCCATAATCGCCGTTTGGGAATATCCCATTAACCATTACACACTGAAGTCAATGAGGATCCATTGGAAACCTATCAGTGGCCCACCATTCAAAGCTTCTCTTTGTAGGTGCACCATGTTGCATGATGCAAACCAAGGGAAGGACCCACAGCCATAACTACTTCAGTACCCCTACAAAGTATATGAGCTAGTCTCATGGGGCTATACAGCAGCAGCACACTGTCCACGGAATCATTCCTTATAATAAAAATATACTGGAAAACACATCTAAGCGTGGAGCTTCCCTCTAAGCACGAGCACGACACAACACATCCAGTGAAGGGGAAGGGCGCCCCCTGACACCGCTGCCCCGGTCTACAGTCCACACGCTCCCTACATAACGGTGACGCACTTAATCACACAGTGAACTACATGCCCTCTTATCCCGCCCTCTGATTGGCTAAGCCTTCTGTCCATCTTCTTGACGTCTCCGCCCACTATTCCTGCTTTCGCTTCTCTAGCGAGGTCAATGCCCTGGTATTACCTGATTGGCTAGGAGAGCCTGGGAAACCCTGAGTGCCGTGCCTGTGGGCGGGGCTAGCAGCGGAAGTGTCGCGCTGGTTCGCGGAAGAGAGGTCGAAGTTGTTGTAGAAGAGTTTTGGAGCAGATGATGGGAGGACAGGGAGGCGGCGGCAGGAGAGAAGGGCAGGTAATACTGGAGGGGAAGCAGGGGGTCCTGGCGCTGAAAGGGGAGGAGACTGCGGAGTGCTAGCGACACCTGAGGACAGGTAATGTCACCCTGTCAGCTGCAGGGCACACATTCCTGGGTGGGAGGAGCAGAGCACTTACAGTAGTAGTTATGGTGGGTATTATTAGCGGAGGTACCAATCAGGCACAGTCTGGCAATCAGTGTGCATAGGTGGCAACTTGTGCCATGTTGTGGCAGTCACATGATGTGATTGTTATGTAGTCCATGATGGTGAGCTGGTGCTTGGTACTGCAGCAGACTTGTAGGAGTTGGGTTTCAAGACTTTGCGCTATTTATCACAAAAATGGCAACTTGCTTCTTGGGATGATGTCTTGTGTCATTCTTGTCACATGGTGCGTCTTTCAGGAAGTCCAAGATGGGTGTATGGCAGCAGATTGATGTTATGTGGAATTCACTTGTGGTTACATCTGCCTGTGGATCGCCACCACAGCAGTGTCACGTGTTTGGATTGGGTGGCATGACGTGGTAACGCTATTATTTAGTGCCAAATGCCCATTTCTATGTTGGTATAGCCATGTCGCTTCTATTGTAGTGTGGGCAAACCAGTGGTGGTATTTCTAAGGTACTGTTCATATTGGTGTAAGCCTCTTATGGTAATGTAACCTTTTTTTTCCCCCTCACAAGTGCAGCAAATATTGAAGTGTTAATTTCTCCGGAGCTACAAGACATGCACACATAACAGACAGCACACTTTCATCTTCTGCTGCCCTGAGACAGGTAATGACAGATTCCCTTTCAGCACAAGCTGAAGTCTCCTCCGATGACATTTTTCACATCTCTACCTGATACATTGTTTGCAAACTAAGACTTAGTGCATTTGTGATGGAAATTCTGTGGATTTGTGCTAATAATAAGTTCCCAGTAAAAGTTAAAGGGGTTGTTCAGGCAAAAATGGACATTGAATTTATTGTCTAAATAGGCAAGGGGTGGTGGTGGGGGAATCGTACTCTCCTTTCCCCAATGCTCCGGTACCTCCCAGCACTGTCCGGTGTTCTTGGTTCAGTGTTGTCATTTGGTGGAAGTCCCAGCCACACGTGACCTCTGAGGCCAGTTAGCGGCCTCAGCAAAGGGCATCACTGTCAATACCTGTGACATCACGGGTCTCTTCATGAGGCTTCTCAGAGCACTGATTGGCTTCACCGGAAGGGATCTGTGATGTCACTGCCAGTGAGCATTATCTTTGAGAAGTTGCCAGAGCAGTTGGACTGTACTGGGAGGGCACTGGGGACAGGTGAGAGTACATGTACATGTGGCATAGATGTATATCCCTTTAACAGATCTTATCCATATGCTGTAGAATTTTTCCATAAGGCAGATGGCCTGTGATGGGGCCTTTTATATCTATAGTTTCAGTTGCAGACTTTCACAGTGGGTTTCTTTCCTTTTATTGTAGCAATTCATTCCACGGTGAATCCATAGAAAAAGTCTGCATGTTACACAGATGGGTTTGCAAAAAAAATCTTGCAGACTTACTTAGAGATTTGTTGGGTTTGGCAAAACCTATTGCCTTGACTAACATATCAGCAGCACAAATCTCTCGGTCCTGTTCTGATAGTCTGCTACAGTTTTTCAGGGAAGACGTAATGTAATGTATCAGTTTGGAGACAAGGCTGTTTATTTTCCAGAGTTTGTCCAGACTGGATACATTTGTAGCCGCTTCAACTATATGATCCTTATACATGGGCTTATGATTGAATGAACAAATGTTCTTAGTGTTCATACGATGTAGCCAACATGGCATCCAAAACCTTGCCAACCTGTTACAGTTTATAGCTTCAGCTTGGCCATCACCAGCACGGTTAGGGTTTTGGATGTGGAGATAGATACAGTGACGGTTCCTTCCTGTCTTTCTATCATTCCCCGTCTTTTATGTATATCTGAAAATCTTTGGTAATAGCAGCACATAGCCTCCTGTATAAAGGCAATATGCTACATTACTAGGAGTGGATTATAAAGTGTGAAAACAAATGATACTTTGCTTTTTTTTTTCTTTTTTTTTTTTTTTTTTGGCAACAAAAAACTTCCTAAAACATGATTGTGTAAATAAATCCTAAAAGGCCCTGAAACCTATATAAGGATGTTCCCATTCATTGAAAACAATAAGAAAGAATCAAATCAAATGGGGGATTTTATTAAGACTAGCATTTCCCATGCCCCGAAAACTGGCATAGATGGTAAGTAAATACCCCCCCTCCTCATATATTAAAAGGTGTAGAACTTTCCAGGTAAGGGTACACATCTAGGTTTTACTATGAAGCCAAAAGCAGGTGTGTATTGAAAAAAAAAGAGAAGTAACATATGAAACAAATGCTATCTTCCTTTAGTTTGGGATGCAGTTTAGGATTCTTATTCGTGTAGGTGTAGGGTCCCAACCCGTAGCAACCAAGTAAAGAATGAATGTCACACTTGAGTTGTACCAGTAGAAAAACTCACTGGCACAACTCAAGTGTGACATTCATTCTTTACTTGCCTACAGCATCATATAGTTACACAATGTGGCACCACCCTGAAATTAATTGTTTTACTTACTGAGTAGTGAAAGCATCAGCATCCCGTGGACTGAATAAGACTAGAGCTGCATCAGGGGCATGGTGTGGCACCAACCTTATGATTCTCCCCTGGATTTGGCTTCAAAATCTGCATTAACAAAAGCTGAACATGTCCTTTCTCCATCCTCCTGTTTCATTAAAGGGAATCTCTAAGGTGAATTATGTATACCAAAACACTCCCAACACTTAATAGGGCTCTTGGAGATGCCCCTTTTTAAGTATGGTATGCAAATTACTTGAAAGTGTCACCAATGTGGTACCAGACTTGGCAAATTACACCCAATGCTTTGAGGAAGTCTACAGTGATGTTACTGCGTGGCATTGAAATCTTATGGTTGCACCTTTGGTTCCACATCCTATTTTAATGCAGCATACAGTGATATCGCCTAATACTAGTACTGTCAATCAAGTCCAAGGAGAGGGTCATGGGTGGGGTTTACTGTTGACAATGGGTACACTTGTTGGTCTTAGGACCACCTTGCACTTATCATATATACTCGAGTATAAGCCGACCCGAGTATAAGCCGACCCCCTTAATTTTACCACAAAAAACTGAGAAAACTTATTGACTCGAGCATAAGCCTAGGGGGGAAATGCAGCAGCTACTGGAAATTTTCAAAAATTAAAATGGTTTTTGGGTGCAGTAGTTGCTGGGAAAGGGGAGGGGGTGTTTTGGTTGTCTGTCTGCCCCTTCCCTGAGCTTGAGGAGTGTTTCCCCCCCCCCCACTCGTGGAATTCAGCCTGGCTGAATATAGGGTATCTGCAGTGCTCCTATTAACCACTTCCTGATGGAACAGGAGCACTGCAGATCCTGTATTCAGTAGACCGGGTACTTTGACACAGGGATACCTAATGTGTTTCACAGTCATTTTCTACTTTTATATGTATTCTAGGGAAAGGAGGGACTTTTATTTATTTTATTTTTTTACTATATTTTTTAAAGCTTCTTTTTTTTTCCACTATTCTATGGGAGATTCTATACATTACTATTGAGGCTGGTCATAGACCCCCTTCCCCCCCCCCCCCCAAAAAAAAAAAAAAAAAAATAATAATAATTTTTTTTCCTTGACTCGAGTATAAGCCGAGGGGGACATTATCTGCACAAAAACTGTTCTTAAAAATTCGGCTTATACTCGAGTATATACGGTAATTTCTGAAGCAACTGTCCTTACCCCTGCAGTGAAAAAGCAAGATGGCGCACATATTTCTAAGTGCCTTATCAAGTGCTGTGAGTTTTTTGATTTTTCACATGACCTTTATGCTGGTGCCGGAAACGCCGCAGGAAAAATCGCGGCATTTTACAGTACTTGCAAAGTGGATGGGATTCATGCGAATCCCATGTCCACTTTGCAGAAAAAATTGCAGCGCAGAGACGCTGTGATTTCCAAAACAGTAACGGTTATGAAAATCGCAGCATGTTAATTGTATCTACGGAAACCCCGGTGGATTTCCCATAGATATAATTGTAACAGAAAGTCATCAGAGGAAAACTCTATGAATTTTCTGTTCAAATTGCTGCGGGAAGAAATGCAATCTGTTCACACTGCGGTTATTCCCGCAGCGCTTTAGCGCAGCAGTTCCGACCCTATAGATAACCACTAACTCCTGCTCCTTCAGTGTGGCTACCAGGTTGGACGTGCCAGCAATTCAAACTTATCAACTTCCCTGTGTCAATCTTTACATACCCCTTTTAGGAAAAATTAAAATGGGATAGTGAGAAAAATCTTTGGTTATTTCCATTTCAACAACATTTTAGCTTGTTCAACTAATAAAATTTACCCAAAAGTAGATTCCATATTTCTCCAGCATAGAGCAAAACCAAAAGAGTGTCCTTTATCCACTGGTTCATGTAGCAGTGCAGTGTTGTTTTCTAGGGCTAGGGAGATGAGGATCTAGTTATCGCTTTGTGGGATATGACAGTCAGACTCCTTTGGCAGCAGCATATCTCTCCAGAACATAAGGATCAGGCATGTTGAACTCTAGCGGTCTGGTTTTCCCTTTTGTAGCTGAGGCATTGTTTACTTTGTATGCTGTAGCAGTTCAACTTGCCTAGTCCTGACTTTGTCTGGATGGCCACCTTTTGGTTACAGATGTGTTTGGTACAAATGTGCTGTGCTTTACAATACTTCTTATCCAGGAGTTCAAGCTCCAGATCAGAAACAGTTGGCCTTTTCATCACAAAAGCAACCTGTAGGTAGTGAATTTGGTTTTGTTCACATTTCTGGTGGCATCTTTTACAAACTGAAGCTACAACACTCTGCCAGATCCAGTGCACCACGGTGTCCATTATAAGGATTGTATCATTGCTCTAGCAATTTTTAACTAAGCATATATTTGCATAGCCTTTAGAAAGGCTATTCCAGAAATACGTTTCGTTTAGTAATCCTCTCAGCCGTTTTTTAATTAGCCTGCTTTTATTGATGTGCTAATTAGCCAGCACGGAGCACCAGAAGTTCAGTGGCACTGTCTGTGGGGCGTGAACAGGGGAGGTGCGAGCAGGGAAGGCTGATGAGTCGTCATCATCAGCAGCAGTGCTGCTAGAAAACTATCCAGCGATGGCCTCTTCGCCCTCTCCGAGACGTCTTCTCCCGATGGCTTCTTCTGGCTTTAAATGGGATGAATGCGCATTTGGCTTTGCCATCAGGCTGAGCTGACTGCGCATGCCTGTGGCCATTTTCTTGTGGCCGCTTACATGAGCGTACTGCCGTTGGGCAGAACCGAATGTGCATGTGTGCCATTTAAAGCCAGAAGAAGCCATCGGAAGAAGAGTTCGTGGAGAGGTTGTTCCAGAGGAAGAATAGGCCGTCACTGGAGAGTTTTCTCACAGCACTGGGGATGCCCCCAGTGCTGCGAGAACACTAATTGGCATATGGATGAAAACTGGGATATCTATGGAATGGCGGTGCGGAGAAGACATCTAAAGATAGGAGAAGAGTAGCCTTTCTTAAAGAGGACCTTTCACCTCCTGGGGCACATGCGGTTCTATATACTGCTAGCACGATCAACTTTCACGTTCTGTGCCCCCGGTGAAGAGCTATCAATGCCGGTACCTTAGCTCTTCACTGTCAGAAGGACGTTTTCTGTCTCAGGAACGCCCTTTATCACAGCAGCATCTATAGTGCTGTACTGTAGAGGGAGCGTTGCTTACCGCCTAGCGATGACGCTGAGCGGTGAGAAACGCCCCCCCCCCAGTACTCATCTGTGGACGAGTACTATCAGGAGGGGAGGTGGCATTCAGAAATGCTCTTCTGACAGTGAAGAGCTACGGTACCGGCACCGATAGCTCTTCACCGGGGGCACAGAATGGGAAAGCCAACAGTGTGCTGAATGCAGCGCACTAGCTGTATATAAAACCGCATGTGCCCCATGAGGTAAAAAGTCCTCTTTAAGGCTATTCCTATGTGTTAGTCTTCAAAAAGTCACTTTTAATTATTGAATCCCTTTAAAAACCTATTTAAATGAATGGGTTTTAAAGCTGACTGCCGGCAAGCCATCCCCTGTCCAGTTTCTACAGGGTTTAGAATGGAAAACCCTGGGCGCACAGCGGTGGTAGTGTGAATGCCTCCTTCCTCAGATCACTTTTATATAAGTGTGCTAATACATTACATGTAAATGTGATCTACCTCTAATGTTAATAAAAGCTGCTACAGACCAACTAATAAAAAACATAACAGAAAATAAGATGTGAGGGTCAGTATCATCTCCAGAACATAAATAGGGGATAACTTTAAATTACTGGAATACCCTATCAACTGGATGGGGTGGGGGGAGATGACTGAATAGTACAGGACCCCCCCCCCCCCCCATCATGAGAATGAGGTTCCCTTGTACCCCTGTCTGAGTAAAGTGGCTAGTCATGCTTTTATTCACTGCTAGAGATACTGTAGCGGAGTACAGCATTCTGTTCTCATGCAGCTCCATAGAAAATGAATGGGGAGTGAGACCCTCATTGACTTCACAATTTCTCTTACCCAAGGGGAGTCAGATAACTTGCAATTACCAGAATACCGCTCATTGTTTTGAAAACCACGGATCTTATACATAACATTGATATAAAGTATTATTCTCATGGCAATGAAAGATCCTGTATTTCTTGTGCTACATTTTGCAGAGGAGAGATTGTCATTACTCAGTCCCTGGCTCCCATAGAGCTCCCAGCCTTAGACACACTGTAGGACCCATTTCATAGAAAGCCACTAAGCCAATTTGTATGTTTTTTGGAAACCTTTAATAGAGCCTTGTGGTTGCACTTTAGGCAGTGCTTTCCATAAGACGTCTTGTTGGGTATAAATTTCCTGTTATCGATCCTACTAAAAAATTCCGCTGTGCCAGTAGCTTGGATAAAGTACTTGTATATACAAGGTGGCAGTGCTTGAAAGATCTTGCGTCCTAAGGCATCTTGACTGCTCTCCATCGAGGTATTGGGGTATTGTGCTTTTTTCCCCCTGAAAGTTATGTTTAGTAATGTGTATAATATAGAACAATTTCCCTGCAGCTTTTGGCTTGCATTATTTACATTGAATTATTACTTGTGTTCCCAGAATTGTATATGACGTTCGCAGCACAATTAGCAGTGTTGTGTGAAATCTGCTGATCACTCATGGAAACCTTCATTATTAATCAAACTGTATATCTAAGCAATGGAGACAGAGGCGCAGTGTCTCCCTCATACTGGATGTGAATAGAGGCCGCTCATGAATATGTGCTGGATTCAGCAATGAGTCAATCCACCCCCTCGCCACACACACAGGCCATAGCTCATGTTTTCCACTGCTTCATACTCATCCTTGTGGAGGATCTACTACAGTTTGGATTATGGATTCTCATTTACTCTTTTTACTATACCTTCTGGTTTTCAGAATATTGTGTTTTAAGGTATTTGGCACTTCAGTAAATGAGCAGCCAACATGTCCCTGAAATGTACATTTTGCTTGTGTCAACATATTATATCCAAATGGCATTAGAGAAAATTACAGCACATTGGGATTAAAATAATAGATTTCAGGCAAATGATGGCAGGGAATGCATCATAAGTGACAGATCACTGAATCACTTGCAAGAGGAAGTTTCCAATGAAGGTTTGATTAATCTCTACTCCTAGGTGGTCACATGATTCTGATTTAGGCTAAGGCCCCATATTGCAGAAAAGCTTGCTTTCTTGCAGATTTTGCTGTGGTCTTTGTAGCCAAAGCTAAAAATGGCTACAAAAGGAATACTTCTACCATCTGCTCCATCCACACCTGACTTTGGCTCATAAAACTGCATCAAAATCTGTAACAAAAAAAAAAGACCGTGTTTCAAAAACGTGGAGCCTTATCCTTAAGGGGTTGTTAAGGAATAGGCCTAAAAAAAAAAAAAAAAAGTTACGGTATGAAGAACTAACTATTGCTGCACAAATACAGGAAGATGGTGGAGCAGTACAACCTCTCTTCTTAGCTAATGCACCATCCTTTGGTATTGGTGCAGCCTCAGAAATCCTGTGTAGCTGAAACACAACCTGAACAGAAACCTCAGTTAAGCTGACTAGGCCTGGCCCGCCCCTGACTAGGCCCCTCCAGCCAAAAGAACGTGTTCAAGTTGGGTCTGGCATAGAGAAAAGCAGTGGCGGCTATTTGTTCCTACAAACATTCCCCTACAGGGAAAATCAGTTCCTGCATTTTACAAATAGGTTGCAGGTACCCAGATATTTGATTTTTTTAGATTTTATATTTTGGCCTATTCTTTGAGAACTACTTCTAATCTAATGATTGATGTTTATGTTTATTTAACAAAGTAGAATTCCCAAGTATAGGAAGTCACATGATTTGGATTTATTATTAGTAGATCCCCATCTCATATAACTTCCAATTGTACCAAAACTCGACCCTGTACGAAAAATAAGACTTATTGTACACATGTAAGGAAACAACCATTATATCCTTTAAATCTGAACCACAAAGGGTGATCTGCCACTTATTATGAATTCACCATGGGATTTGTCTGAAATTTCTTAAATTGGTATTCTCACCAAAGCATAAGGTGTAACTTGATGATCGGTGGATGAAATCCCTGTCACCAATCACGATATACCAGTTGTACTCCAGTTATAATCAGCATGCCTGGCTGTGCAGTGTGCCCTGCTCCATTAAACTGAAAGTGGACCAGCGGAGATAGCAGATTTCTTTATCCAGCTTTATCAAGTCTATCCTAGAATGCTTCCAAATTTTTCTACAAGAAGGCAACAACCTGTGATATTTTTAGATCTCAAAATTGAGATCTAAACTAATCCCGTTTAAAATGATGTATTTCTTATTCTGGACCACTGCTCCATTCTTGTAAAAATCATCTTGTTATATCTATGCAAATGAACATAAAAGGTCTTTAGGGACATTGCTTTTTATCAATAGACTTCACTATCTGCTGCTCAGTTCCACCTCCGCTAGTTGGCGGACATCTCTCTCTTGGCTTTCGTGCACTGTACTGATTGTACTGTGCATGTCTGATGATATCATATTGCACCTGGAAGTAAAGGAAGCTTCAACTGCTTCCATATGTAGTGTGATATTGTCAGACATGGGCAGAGCTAAGCAGCATTTAGCAGCAGCAGATAGTGATGGCCATTGATGTAAATCAATGTCCATTTCTGCTAATTTGCATTATAATAAAAGGCCGATTTTTACAAAAAAGTAGAAACTGTGATCTTGAATAAAAATAAGCCGAATTTTTCTGCAGTTTTTTTTTTTTTTTTTTTTTGGGGGGGGGGGGGGGGTGTCTATGACCAGCTGCAATAGTAATGTATAAAATCTCCCATAATATAGTGGAAAAAAAAAAAAAGCTTTAAAAAAAAATATAAAAAAAATAAAGTAAAAGTAAAAAGTAAAAGTAAAAGTTCTAAATCCCTCCTTTCCCTAGAATATATATAAAAGTAGAAAATGACTGTGAAACATATACACATTAGGTATCCCTGTGTCTGACAGTGCCCAGTCTACTGAATATAGGGTATCTGCAGTGCTCCTGTTCCATCGGCAAGGTGTTAATAGGAGCACTGCAGATTCCCTATATTCAGCCAGGCTGAATTTCCAAGTGGGGGAAAAAACCTCAGTCCTCAAGCTCAGGGAAGGGGCAGACAGACAACCAAAACACCCCCTCCCCAGCACCCAGTATCAACTGCACCCCAAAACTCTGAACATTTTAATTTTTTAAATTACCAGTATTTTTTAAATTTACCAGTAGCTGCTGCATTCCCCCCCCCCCTCCCCAGGCTTATACTCAAGTCAATAAGTTTTCCCAGTTTTTTTAGGTAAAATTAGGGGCCTCGGCTTGTATTCGGGTCGGCTTATACTCGAGTATATACGGTAATTGTAAACTGCTAACAGACCTACAAGTTTCTGTGATTATTTTATAACTCAATTTTGTACTGACCTATTCCCTTAAGTAATATTGTAATGCACATTACTCCACTGTGTGCATGGTGTTCAAGTAGGATCCCATTTCATGTTCAAGAAGTTATATAAACTCTGCACTCAAATGGTTATCTCCAATATTCAGATGTTATTAATAAGGGGTTAGCCATCCAAATAAAGTGCAATGATTTGTTCTGTAATACATTAGACTTTCTTCAGACTTAGATTCCACCAAGATCAAGAAAAGACAACATGGGAGGAGTTAAAAGCTGGTTAGGAGTAAGTCATCCAGGCCTCTCTTGAACTTGATCACATTATCAGCTGTCACAACATCCTGTTCCATAGTCTCACCGCTATGTTCACCACAAATTCCACAATCGCTCTGCTCTTACTGGTAAGTTCACATGGAGATTTTCCAGGTGGACTTTTAAGGTGAAATCCGCCTCGTAGAATTCCTCCCACAAATGTTCCATTCATTTCAGTGAGAGTCATCCAGTATGTTTTTTTTGTTTTTTTTTCTCCACCTCCCATTCATTTCAATGGGCTTTCCAAGATGGAGATAATAACTTTCTTTTTCTTTTTTCTCTCTCCCCTAACTGAAGATTCTGCAAAAGGAAATAATCTGCTTGCTATTGACCACAATTGAAAGTAATGGAAGAGTTGTGGGAGGTGGCTTCTGCCTTTATACCCTAAAGAAGCCCTACCTATGACTGTGGCATCTTCCAGACATAGGGGATGCCCTCTATCATGTTTACAGGCCTAGCTGCAAAAAGATCATTAGAGAGATCTCTGTATTCACATATCTGTACTTAAGAATTAGTTTGCCCAATCCATCTTTTTCCAAATTGAACAACCCCAAGTTTAATAATCTGTCTTTAATACTCCAATCTACCCATCCCCTTAATTACCTTGGTTGACCTCCTCTGCACAGTATTCTACAAGTGACCAGACCAGTGATTTGTATAGAGGCAAAACAATATCCTTGTCATATGCGTCTATTCCTATGATTTTATTTACTTTGGTAGACGCTGCCTGGCCCTGGTTGTTAAATTTAAGAGTTTCCAGGAAAGAGTTTTGTTGTTTTTTTTTGTTTTTTTTCCTGGAGCGTGGGGAAGGTGAAAAATTAAAAACTAAAAAAAAAAATCTATACTCTGGCATCCCAGGCCCCTGTCCAGTCCTGCAGCTCTCTAGGCTTACTCTGGTGGAGGTCTCGTCACACGTGACAGCTGAGGCCATTCTGTGATCTAAAGAATGGACCTAGTACATCACAGCTGAACCAGAACAAGCCTTGGTGTGTCGCTGTCCTGTGGCAGGAGACACCAGAGCATCTGGGACAGGTGTGTATGGGTTTTTTTTTTTTTTTTTTTTAATTTCCACAGTCACTGGCCTTCAGGAAAAAAAAACAACTATTTCCTGGTCAACCCCTTTTAAAGGGATTCTATCATTTGAATCCCTTTTTTCAGTACTACTACATCAGAATAGCCTTAAGAAAGTGTATTCTTCTCCTACCTGTAGAATTCTTCTCTGTGCCGCCGTTTCGGTGATATTCCCGTCTCTGTATGCAAATAAGTCTCCAGATAGCACAGGGGGCGTCCTCTGTGCTGCCTGAGGACTCTCCAGCGATGCCCTTCCTCTTCTACAGCCATCCAACGCATAAATGATGTCAGTACTCCATAGAACTACAGGAGGGTACTGTGCATGCGCAGTATACTCGTGTAGTGGCCACAAAAAAATGGCCGACAAGACATGTGCAGAAATGACTATAATTGACTCCGTTACGTGTCCGTCTTTTAATAGCTGGAACCAATAGACCAAAAAAACCTGTGCATGCAGGACTTTTTCATCTGCGGATTTCAGTTGGATATCTGAAACTGACACAAATGTGAATGTAGCCTTATGCGTCGTTCACTTACGCCTTGACTTGTCTGCCGTGATTCCGCCTAAATCCCGGGAAAACTGCTTGGGGACTTCTTGCTGCCAGTCAGTTTAAAAACCCATTCATTTTTTTTTTTTTTTTTGCACAGACACAAAGTCGAACATGCAGGTATTTATGGACAGGAAAAAAGACCAGAGGTCTGTTGTGGAAGAACCGCATTCTTTGGTTTACGGAAAGGGATGTTAGACCAAGATCCGAACTCAAATATTTATTGAATAGCACACAGCACAACGCGTTTCAGGCCTTACAATGATCCTTTCTCAAGTGCAAAAAGAAAGCGGGTCCCCTCGTCCGACCCGACGGGACCTGCTTTCTTTTTGCACTTGAGAAAGGATCATTGTAAGGCCTGAAACGCGTTGTGCTGTGTGCTATTCAATAAATATTTGAGTTCGGATCTTGGTCTAACATCCCTTTCCGTAAACCAGAGAGCGCGGTTCTTCCATAAAAGACCTCTGGTCCTTTTTCTTGTCCACTGTTTCCCTGGTCCTCCAGTGACAGTTTGAATTGCTGCCACTCTCTACCCTATTACGCTCCTCAAGTGTTGTGACTGTTCACTACCCCATAATGTGAGAGGCCACCTGGTCTATGTTAATATTTGCTTGTCTCTAAATTAATTTACTACTCCTTATACTGCAGTTAGTGCGCTCGGCCGTCGCCTCTCTGTTTTCTACCTCATGCAGTTATTTGTGTTCATGCCAAAAAAAAAAAAGGTTTCACGGCAGAGATGCTACATATAGACAATGGTGGATTGCTTTAAAAACCCATTGAAATGAATGGGTTTTTAAAATGACCGTCACCAAGCTGTTTCCCGGAATTTAGACAGAATCACAGCGGACAGGTCAAGGCGCAAGTGTGAATGCCCCCTTAATTTGACAGGACCAATGTTGCATAACCCCATACTGATACTGTGTATAGAAGTTCTCATTGAGATACTGCAGGATAGCATCTCTAGTCTCTGTAGCCCTAGTGGATTTCAATTCAGTGCTTCTTGGCTTTCAGCTAAAATGCTTAGTGAAATGTTTCTATACTTTATTAAATTATAAAAGCATAGTTCTGAACTATAAAAGTACCCGTATTTTCCGGACTATAAGCCGCACATAAAAACCTACGATTTCCTCAGAAATCGTAAGTGCGGCTTATAGTCCGGTGCGGCTTATATATGGATGGAAGCGGCGGCAAAGACTGCGTTCCGCTTCCATACATACATAAAAGGCACCGTTTAAGGGTGCATTCACACTACCGAACGCCGGCGTGTATCACAGCCGTACACGCCGGCGTTACAGCAGGGCTGCCGGACACTTCCTATTCATTTCTATGGGAGCAGGCATGCGAGCGCTCCCCATAGAAATGAATGGTCAGACACTTCCCATTCATTTCTATGGGAGCCGGCATGCGAGCGCTCCCTATAGAAATGAATGGAAAAAAGCAGTCCATTCATTTCTATGGGGAGCGCTCGCATGTCGGCTCCCATAGAAATGAATAGGAAGTGTCCGGCAGCCCTGCTGTCACGCCGGCCTGAAACAGAACGTGAAACTTACCCAGCGGTGCAGGGCGGGCATTCAGGCCTCCTCTGCCTCCGATGTTCCGTCCTTCTCCTCCGGCGCTCGCTGATAATGGCCGGGGCGCATGCGCAATATCATAATGCTTCTACTGCGCATGTGCCCTGGCCATTATCAGCTTGCGAGCGCCGGAGGAGGACGGAACATCGGAGGAAGAGGAGGCCTGAATGCCCGCCCACCCTGCACCGCTCGGTAAGTTTGACATTCTGTTTCAGGCTTTTATTTTAAAACGGGGGGGGGGGGGGGGGGGGTAGTTTAACCTAACGTTTACGGTTGGGCTCTATCAGCATGATTTTGCTGATAGAGCCCCTCCTCGCCTGCCGAGCGCTTCCAATAGAAGCGGCTGGCACGCGGGGGGTTAAGCGGCCGCTGGCAAAGTCTGCCTGCCGCCGCTTTCAATAAGATATAATGCGCACCGGACTGCGGCCTATAGTCCGGTGCGCCTTATATATGAACCGAGACGGACTATAAGGCGCTCATGGGCAATGCGGCTTATAGTCCAGTGCGCCTTATAGTCCGTAAAATACGGTACTCTGAGATCAATTGATTGCTTTCTTACTAGAAACTGCAATTGGCCCAATCATAAAAACTTTTATTTTTAGCTGTGATATCTGTCCTGCACAGCCTGTATCCCATTCAGGGCTGTGTCTCGTATTTGCATCAGTTCTCCACCTCTACAAATGCATTACATAAGCTACACTATTTGGTTGTGTCATAAATGCACCCACATATAAGGGCTCGTTCACATCTGCGTTGCCCTCTCCGTACTTGAGGTTTCCGTTTCCTGCCTAAAACAGAGGCAGGAGACGGAAACCTGCAGGAGTCTCTCTCACCCATTCATTTGAATGGGTGAGAGAGATGTCCGGCCGTGAGCGGCGGTGAGCGTTTTGCGCTCTCTGCCGCGAAACCGGGTTTTATAATCTGGACACAGAGTCGGACATGCAGTACTCTGTGTCCGGATAAAAAAATCCGGTTTCGCGGCGGTGAGCGTTTTAGGCATGCAGAAGACGGAAACCATAGAACGGAGACCGTGAACGCAGGTGTGAACCTAGCGTCAGCAGCGGTTACGCATATAGGTAGATATTCCAATGGAAGGTGTAAAGGTGAACCTAAAACTGGATAAGAGAATTCACTCAAGTTGTCATCCGTTTTGAGTCACTAAGTCACCATTTAGTGAATACAGCTACAAAGACGCGTTGTGGTATTTTCTATTTTTTTGAAACACCCCACACACACACACACACACACACACACACACACACACACTTTTAAACCTATAGGGAATTCCACAGCCAAAAATAATTTCCAGTTTTTCCACAGCTTTTTTTTTTTTTTTTTTTTTTTTGCAAAATGTGTCCAAAAAATGAAATCTCTTTCACTTTGCTAGTACTGTAAAACGCAGAATTTTTTTCACTGCATTTCTGCGACCTGGAGCCTAAGCACCCAATAGTCAATATGGCGGAAACCAAGCAGTTTTGTGTAGGTTTGAGTGCCATAGGGAGGGCCAGGCTCTTCTTGGTTTGATAGAGTAGTGTAGTCATGAGGAGGACAGCGACCTACAGACAGTTAAAGCAGAAATTGTCCTTGTAGTGGTTTGTACAGGCGACAGTGGATGCAGGTCAGAGTTCACATGTTTTGCAATCAGAAACTGTGTTAGAGTTCATTCTGGATACAGTTAGAGACCAGAAGATACACAAAGAGAAGGCTCTTATATCTCCTCTTGATTTGATTCTGACTATAGATAGATAAGATAATCCTTTAATAGTCCCCCCCCTCCCGTGGGGAAATTTCAGGTATATATATATATATATATATATATATATATATATATATATATATATTTATTTTAAGGAATGGTCTTAAGCAGATAAGTTGATTTTGGGAGCTCTTGTTCAGTCCCTAATGCCAAGAGATGCTCCTTCACTTTCTGATCAGCTATTTGCCAGGGACCTGCAGTATGGTAGATAGCTTCTTTGCACATCATATTCAGGATCTTTTCTCTTAAATCAGAGTCATCTGTTGGCACCAAGAACTTCCCATGTGTGTCGCACTGCAGAACATCTTTCATGTATGGCGTTATTGGATTATGTCCATACATACCTTTCTTCGGTAATATTATTGTCTGGTGGAATATTGATGATCTGTATTTCCGTCCCTATTTGTGGATTTCACCTGTTATGGCACAAGTTCTCCAGACTTTAGGAACTAATAAGCCAAATCTGATTGGGCAATTGACAAGATCATTCATAGACAAGAAGGAAAAAGAAAGCTACCTGGGTCTTGTTAAAGATAAAATGGTGGCTTTCGTCAGCAATGATGTATTATGCATGTGGTTGTCCAGGGTACAGAGTTTCACTAATTTCTCACCTTTGTAGACCATGCGGTCACTGCAGTTCATGTGCACGTTGTGCAACAAAATAGACCCTGCCCCGCGTACATCATGGCTGAGAAGGAATACCCTAGCTCTAGTGTCTCGTGGACTTTGTTCATTGTCTTTGCTTAGCACATATTGTGAATCATAGGATGGTGCACAGCTTATTGCAGCTGAAGGATAAACTCATGCAGTTGCATTATTTCAGGAAGTCTATGAAGGTTACTACCGGTCATTTCTGTCTATTGGGGTTTTATCAGGGAATTTGCTAAGTGGTGCTGTGTCTTTAGTGGAAAATGCTAGTACCACTATGACAGTCATATAGGCTAAGCAATCGGGGCATTGGCTGAAAAGAATTGGAAAGCATTCAATAGCATTCTACTTTGTTGGAAACCTTGGAATGTTGTAGAGTAAATGGCGACCCTACATATTAATTCAGTTGTTTCCCCCCGCTCCATCATAAACGTGCACGCTAGGCTCAGTATGTTTATTACGTAGGCAGAGAAGGGGAAAAAGGAGTATCTTGTCTGCTTCAAGGGAACCAAAGATTGGGCACCTTTCAGAAGTAATAATGACAGTAAGAAGTGTTTGTCCTTCCAGCAGTAGACTTCTCTCAAGAAAGAACTGATCGCCACCTGTGGAAACCATCTGCAAGACTTTCTTTGACTTGTAGTGACTGTCTATTTCATTCATTGGTTGGGTTTGTCCCATAAAGTACACACATTTATGTCACTGGTAATATATAAAGGAATTTCATTAATACTACAAAAAACACTTTATTGGCTATGATAAATATACAGGTTTATTGTCAGTGCAATATATAACTCTCAGCAGTTATATGCACTTGATGATTTAGAATCTGCAATGTTTTTTGTTATAGATAGATTTATATTCCAAATTACATTAGACATATGTTCACGTAGGGGTTACTGTAGCAGCATATGAGAGGTCCTTGTTCCCGTGAACGTAGCTCTTGAGAACTGCACAGATAGTACCCATGTACCTAATACTGGCCAGTTAATTTCCTGCAATAAGTCCAGGCTTCAAAACAGACAGGGATAGGACTGGTCCTACATGGCATGTGTATGGGGCCATAGAAAATAATACATCACTGTACTGACCGCTAAAAACATGGCTCTCACACACCATTGTGTGCATGGAGCTTTACTGTCCTTAATATAATACTGAGCTGCCTTCCCAACACTGTAGTGCTCGGAACTGAAATCAGCCAGCGGTTCTTGCTGATCTGTGAGAATATGTGTGTGTATGTGTATAAAATACATATATACACTCACTGGCCACTTTATTAGGTACACCATGCTAGTAATGGGTTGGACCCCCTTTTGCCTTCAGAACTGCCTCAATTCTTCGTGGCATAGATTCAACAAGGTGCTGGAAGCATTCCTCAGAGATTGACATGATGGCATCACACAGTTGCCGCAGATTTGTCGGCTGCACATCCATGATGCGAATCTCCCGTTCCACCACATCCCAAAGATGCTCTATTGGATTGAGATCTGGTGACTGTGGAGGCCATTGGAGTACAGTGAACTCATTGTCATGTTCAATAAACCAGTCTGAGATGATTCCAGCTTTATGACATGGCGCATTATCCTGCTGAAAGTAGCCATCAGATGTTGGGTACATTGTGGTCATAAAGGGATGGACATGGTCAGCAACAATACTCAGGTAGGCTTTGGCGTTGCAACAATGCTCAATTGGTACCAAGGGGCCCAAAGAGTGCCAAGAAAATATTCCCCACACCATGACACCACCACCACCAGCCTGAACCGTTGATACAAGGCAGGATGGATCCATGCTTTCATGTTGTTGACACCAAATTCTGACCCTACCATCCGAATGTCGCAGCAGAAATCGAGACTCATCAGACCAGGCAACGTTTTTCCAATCTTCAATTGTCCAATTTCGATGAGCTTGTGCAAATTGTAGCCTCAGTTTCCTGTTCTTAGCTGAAAGGAGTGGCACCCGGTGTGGTCTTCTGCTGCTGTAGCCCATCTGCCTCAAAGTTCGACGTACTGTGCGTTCAGAGATGCTCTTCTGGCTACCTTGGTTGTAACGGGTGGCTATTTGAGTCACTGTTGCCTTTCTATCAGCTCGAACCAGTCTGGCCATTCTCCTCTGACCTCTGGCATCAACAACGCATTTCCGCCCACAGAACTGCCGCCCACTGGAAGTTTTTTCTTTTTCGGACCATTCTCTGTAAACCCTAGAGATGGTTGTGCGTGAAAATCCCAGTAGATCAGCAGTTTCTGAAATACTCAGACCAGCCCTTCTGGCACCAACAACCATGCCACGTTCAAAGGCACTCAAATCACCTTTCTTCCCCATACTGATGCTCGGTTTGAACTGCAGGAGATTGTCTTGACCATGTCTACATGCCTAAATGCACTGAGTTGCCGCCATGTGATTGGCTGATTAGAAATTAAGTGTTAACGAGCAGTTGGACAGGTGTACCTAATAAAGTGGCCGGTGAGTGTGTGTGTATATATATATATATATATATATATATATATATATTATATAATATATATATATATGTGTGTGTGTGTAATCTGATGTAAGGATAGAGATGGGAAGGATTTGTCAGGTACCAGTTTTTGTCAGGTACCAGTTTTTCCCCTCTTTCAAGTACATGCTCTCTAAGGGCTAGTTCACACGTGTTAGGGCTAGTTTGCAAGGGGCACGGGACTGCGTATTTTGGTCCTGAAGCCGCGTCAGAATAGGATCAAAATGCGACAGTCGCAGCTTCCTGCTCTGGAGTAGGCCCAAATAAATGGGTCTAGTCCGAAGGGTGCTATCACGAGGCGGACACCAGGGTTGTATCAGCCGCGGAATCTGCCTGAAGAAAGAGCAGCTCACGGAAAAAAGGAAGCTAGCGTCTACATAGACCTCTATTGTGAGGGGGCGGATTTTGAGGTGGATTTGGCATCAAAATCGACCCATCTTTCCCCGTGTGAATGAGCCCTTAGGGTGGTTGAGGAATTTGGTCAGGTAATAGGAAGCTTTTTTGGAGCGTTTTTGACATGAGCCGGTTTTTGGAACGCTTTTTGAGGCGGTTTTTGTTTCAGGTTTTTCCTCTAGCACAGTGAATGGACCTTGAAAAAACCGCCTGGCGTTTTTTTGCCAACAAATGCTAGTGGTTTTTCCGCCTCCCATTCACTTGTATTGATTTCCTGAGGTAGAATCCACCTGAAGAAAGGTCATGTCGCTTCTTTTTTCCGCTAGTGGAAAAAAGAACGCTAGTGGACTACATAGACCTCTATTGTGAGGGGCGGATTTTGAGGCGGATTCCGCCACAAAATCCGTCCCCTTTTGCACCATGTGAACGAGCCCTTAGCTTCCAGAACTTGGGGTCCTCTTCCATAACTAATTCTGACTTTCTGGATGGAGCCTTGCTTATCAGGCCTGTTAGAAGACACAATTCAGTGGTCACTCAGACAGGAAGTGAAGGCTTGTGATAATGATAGACAGTGGGACATCACTTAAAGCAGAAGTGTTCATGACAGTGTAACATGGCTAGTCATGTAATTCTTCTCTGTACTTCGAATAAACTATACCTCTCTGTGCTGTAAGAGCTTGTCTTCTGTCGGCTCTCTGTATTGTGTGGGTAGTGCAGACAGCACTGATAACGCTGCAGATGTTCAGCCCCCCCCAGACAGCAGGGAGTGCATCTGTAGGGAATAGTGAGGGGACGCGGCCGCTTTCCAAAGGGGATTTTTCATTTCAGATTAATTTACTGTTAATTGAACCAACTTGTGCGCCTCTGGAGTTCTCATACAGCCAAGGACACTTTGGGCCAGAACACACTGTTCCAAGGCCTCAGGAATACCAGGAGGAGAGTTTTTATGTGTCTGGTACTTTTTTATGTTTTACTTTTTGCTTGGAAAAAAATAGATAGCGGACCATTTGTAAATTTTTGGGTGCTTGCTTTTTTACATCCTGTGCCTGGCAGTCATATTTAGTTTAAGGAACTTGGTTAGGAAATGCTTCATTTATTTTCAGCTCCCAGACAGGACCCTCGTGCTTTGTTTCTGTGTTTTGTTTTTTTCTTTAAATCTATTTTACTCTGCATTACAGTGAAGTTTTTATTTGTAGATACAAGCATTGAAGACAAGACCTTGTTGTATCTGACCGCTTTCGTGAAATACGACTTCAATTTCCATATAAAGCTCCCCGCTGAACATTAAGTGGTATGTATATGGACCTTTTAGAAGACCCTTTTTGCAGCAGTATATGGGTATATTAAAACCTCATCCACTTGTAGTGCGGAGGGAAAAAGTACTAAATTGAGGGCATATTGCAAACATTCCAATCTGCAGCTTCTCCTTTGTGTGTTCACCACAGATTTAACCCTTTGCAAAGTACATATTTGCATAGGAATTAAATCATTATCTATTTGTGAATTGGACGACTCCACAGCACTGCCTGTTGTCACAGCATACTGAGGAGGAGTTAGGGGGACATGACTAAGCTTTGGGGGACACACAGAATATTTATTTATTTATTTATTTTTAGTTTGAGACCATTGATCCATTGGTTGTGTTTAGTATTACAGTACAGTGTCGTTCATATGTAAACTAGACTGCTGCTGCACACAAGTGATGCTGTTTCAGCAGGAAAAAATATCATACCTTTTTTTTCCCCCCTGATCTCTTGACAACCCCCTTTCAAATATGCGGCCCCAGTTAAGATTATATGGAGTCTGTTAGACTGGTGATCGCCTATTATTATTTTTGAAAATCTGATAATAAGAGGAGTTCAGCTGCCAGGGTGCTCCTTATGGTACTGCTGATCTCAGTGAGGACCTCCTCCAAGGCAAAAAAGAAATCCTTGGAACATAGTAAAATTTGCAATCCATTGGCTTGGTGCTGGGAAATGATGCCAACTGCAGAACAGTAGGTGAAAATTCTGATTCAAAATGAGTAATGTTTTCTGACTTCTTGTCTGTTCTCTGTAGTGTTTGGCTTGGAAGATGCCTGGAGACGCCTGACCAAATATGTCAGCCACGGCTGTCAATGGCTCTGATGTTTCACTCGGTAAGTAATCTGGTTGATCTTCTTATACAGTGAATGAAAAGTCCTGGATTTAGATTTGATGATGAGTTATAGTGGAAAGCTAGAAGACAAGATAAAACTGAAGATAAAGAAGCAGCAAACAAAAGGATCATACATCTAAACATGAAAATATAGATCCGGCATATAATGCTAATGTCGTGTACAAGCACTCAATTCAGACCCTCATTGGGGGGGGGGGGGGGTGTCATTTGTAGAGTGGTGAAAGTCAGTTGAAAATGAAAGTGTCCACAAACATCAGTCCCACAAATGCGTTTGTTTGTGGCTCCATTCAGACAGTGAGCATATGGAAATCCAGAGGTGCCAGACCCCTGACAACTTTTTATATGATCAGCTCTCTCCCACCTCCTGTCCAACAGTGAACTGTGTGAAAGAGATCTTACTGTAATGGAAAGGACTATGTAATGCAGGTTTCACATCTGCATTGGAGTCTCCATTTCTTTTCTTTTTTTGTTTGTCTGGCGGTTTTTGTTTAAAAGAACAGACACCTGATGGGTCCTATTATAGACAGTGGAGTATGTAGAGCACCAATTGCGCCTGCTGTTTTAGTGATCAGTGTGTTCTGATCCATGAAAATGGACATACTTGTGCCAAACATGGCATAAGAAAACACAACCCTCTACATGCTGCTGGTCAAGTTGACATGACACATGCATGGGAGGAGAACAGGCCAGAATTTAGTCTGTGTGTTTGTGTGTAGATAGAGCTGTCTAAATATACTGTGTGGAAAAGTTTGTGTGTGTATAATGTAGTGTACATGCAATAGAGCAGTGTCCACTAGAGGATATATAATTGGTATTCATTTTATTTCCTACATTTTGCAGTCTAAATATTTTGTTCACCTTTTATAGTCCAAAGATATGTTTCTCCTAGTCCTCAAACCTAGCAGCATATCCATACCCCCATGTGAACCATGCTAAATTCCTAGTTGTCCCAGGCTGGTTTCTAAATTGTAGTATTCTGCGTACTGAAATAGTGTAACCACTGACTGTCTTCTTCTCAGTGAGGTGTCTTATAATCAAACTTTTTCCAAATAGAAATAATTTTTCTCCATTTTCCTTCTCTTTTCCTGTCTAAACTATCAACCATTAGCAGCACCTTCCGTTGGTGAAATGGTGGAGAATAGCCCTCTACTACCTTTTGCAGCAAATTACAAGGAATTTGGAGTTTGTTTTTTTTTCCTTTGGAAGGCTTTTCCTATTATGCATTAATGTGCTTGTACTCTTCCTAAACAGATGGAGAGTCCTTCCAATCTGTGGATAATTTACTGTTGGATTCTGCCAGTCCTATTAAGTGGCACATAAAGGAGGAGCGATCAGAATCTCAAGGCAGTTCCACAGCACCCAACGAAAATGAAATCCTGGGAGCAGATGGAGATGGCTCCTCACACAGTGCTGGTGAGTGTCCTAGAAGGCAGTGAATGTCTACTCCACAACGCTCTCTGCGCTTTAAGTCCCTTGCATGGAAAGATATACCGATAGATAAATTGGCTCCTATAAAACATCTGACCCTTGTGGGTGTAAGGGATAAATGTGTATAAAGCAGCCGCTAACTCCTCTACTCTACAACTGTCCATGTGCTATGAGTCCCTTGTTTTGGAAAAGTGCATTACAAATGTTTGGCAATATGCTCATTTCTCCAGCAAACTACACCAAACTACACCAAAATGGCCATCGGACATGTGCAGTACCGCTCTATACTGCTAATATAGTGATGACCAATTCATAAAATAAATCTTCAATATCAAATCAATGGTGTTCCGACTCCTGCCCCCTTTCCTCCGCTGATCAGCAGTTCACAGCAGCCACCAGCACCTGTACAGAATCTAATCTGTGCTAACTCAGTCAATAGGCTTAGAACAAAAGCTTGGTGATACCCTCCTTTTAAAATTTTGGAAAGGTAGGCAAACATGGGATGGTCTTATGACTGTCCCAAATCTTGGTGCTTTTTGATTGATTAACTTGTGGAGGATTTTTACCAAAAATATAACGTGTACAAACTGCAAGGATTTTAATGGTTGTGTGGGTCAGTTTGGGGAGACTCTTGATCTTATGTGTTAATGGATTTGTAATCCTCCTAAACAGATGGCGAGTCCTTCCAGTCAGTGGACACTTTACTGTTAGATTCTGCCAATTCTAAAAAGTGGCACATAAAAGAGGAGCGATCAGAATCTCAAGGCAGTTCCTCAGCACTTAACGAAAATGAAACCTTGGGAGCAGATGGAGATGTTTCCTCGCACAGTGCTGGTGAGTGTCCTGGGTTACTGTAGAAGATAGTCAAACCTCTAGTTAGGGCTACACGGTGACATTAGATGGCAATGTTGGCCTAGTATATCATACCTAATGATAGTTGGTAGATCCATAACTTACTGTCACCTGACATTCATACTGGATTACTATAATTTGCTAGTTTGGTGTTGCATTGGCACAAGTCAGTGTGTATTCCTAGCCTTCTCTGACTGTTACGTCTTTTATACATGTTTGATGTGTTAGTGCTCATACTGTGATCACTTTTTCTAAAATACCTAATCAACCTTGGGTTTGTGGTCCGCAGTTGGTTGTATAATCTACTGTTTTCCCTCTGGGGTTGCATGGAATATTCCTCGGGGTTTCCCACAAAAAAAGGCACTAACAATGGATGTCACCATTGTTTAAAGTAGGTTGGGGTTAGTTGTAGGTGTCCACTTGAAGAACATTTTTGTCCACATCTAAAGGAATTTCTGCATTAAAGTATTTTCCAGGCTAAAAATGTTGATGATCTAGCCATAGGATTAGTCATAAATATTGGATTGGTGGAAGAGGCGAGCAGGCTCAGTAGAGTGAACAAAAAGCGAGGGGGAGAGATTCAGGACAAGAAGGAAGGAACCCCTCCTGAGGAATAGGGTGGCCCGTGGGTCCCCATCAGGTTGAAAGCATGTTGGATTTCTATTTCGCGGAGTCCTGATATATTGTTCAGTAATGCTATGTCTTCATAAAGACGTGATGGTTGTCATGTAGCTTGGCTGCCAGATCTTCCATCAGACACAACTCCTCTAGTTTATAGAACTCGCGGTAGATTCCGGACATCTTTACAGGGCAGGCACACAGGCTCAGGTAGCATTGGTCAAGTGTAGAACCAAGAAAGCCTTGTATGACTTTAGAGGAATGTCACTCAGATGAAGCAGGAAGCATCCTGGAGATAAAGGGAGTGTGTGATCTGTGAAGGATGAGCTGACCGTTCACTGTCACCGACACTTAAGGGGCAGGAATAGAGGCTAGCAATCCAAGAGCGCATATGTGGGCCAAGGCCAAGAGAGAGGATACAAATATAGTGGATTGGAGCGCTCTCTATCAGAGAGAAGGGTCGTGATGGGCGTGACTTAGTGAAGGATATTGACTTTCTGGGTAGTGTTCTCACACACCATGTCAGCATAAAGCCCGATTGGTTCCTGTGGATAACTTGTTGCAGTAGTGGAAAGGAGGGAAAGGGGGTTGAGAAGGTAAGAGGCTAGAGGGGGAGGTGGAAGGCCAAATGAGCAAGTACAGTCAACAGTCCATGTGACAACATGCAAAGGATTAACTGACCCAGGTACACAACAATAGCCATGCTAGGGAAATGACTGTGGCAGACAGAAGGGGGGGGGGGGGGGGTGTTAAGGAAGAAGTGACATGGGGGGTAACAGGTGCAAATGGACAGCATGTGCCACAGGTCAAGAATCACGTGGACAAGTGGTGCTTCCTGAAGTGAGAGGAAGAGATGGAGCATCACCCAAGAGCATGGAGCACACTGAAGCCTGAGCCTGGCGAGAAGATGGAGTGGGTGGAGAGTCCCTACTAGATGATGAGGAGATCCTGGGCATCCTAGGCAGTAGTGGTGGTAAAGCCCAACCTGAAGTGGCAATCGAAGAGGTGCCAAAAATGAGGTTGACACATCCAGGTTGTCAGGAATGCATATGATAATCTCTGTGGCGCGTCTTTGGAGTACCAGATGAAAGGGGTGACTCCTGCGGTATGTGGCACCTGCCTCTCTGGCACTGTCCATCAATGGTTTCAGTTGCCTCCTCATTGTAAGAGTGCACCTGGAGACTTCGAGCAAGAGGGTGACCCGTCCTCCAGGCGTTTTTGTAAGAAGCTGCCTTCCCCTGAAAAAACAGCACTCTGCACAAAACATCTCTAGGGCTGCTTCTATCAGAGGACCTTATCGTTTGTCTCTCCTCCAGTCTAGCTACTTGAGCCTCCGGGTCAGCTGTGGTAGGTAGTGCTCCCAGCATAACACAGAGCTCTGTGAGGAGTGGAGTCTGAAATCCATCAGCGTGAGAGCAGGCTAGATGAAAACAGCACCGTGTTGGTGCCTTGCTGTACAGCAGAGCTTCTGGGTGAAGTCTGGCAAAGTGAACCAGTGCCGCGCCCTAGGTGGAAGAAAGGAGGAGGTCGAGTCTCTTCCCCCTAGACATACTCAGGAGGGTGACTAGCAGGTTTGGACCCCAGAAATTTATGGTTGCTGTCCCGGACCTCACAGCAACATGCACAAGCCACGCACCTGGGAAGAAGCCAATATTTCAACTTTTATTGAAAAGTTGTTGTACCCTATAAGGTGTGTGTGTGTGTGTGGTTGTGTTTTTTTTGTTTTTTTTAACCTTTTTGAGGTTTGAAATGTTTCAATAGAGACTGTATATCATTTTGATGGTATGTCCTAATTGTTTTGTTACTCTTAGGGGACGTTCACACTACCGTCGGTGTCCGCTCCTAGTGTCCGCTCAAAATCTGTCTCGGACACTAGGAGCGGACACTAGCTGTGTCCGTGACACCTGCCATTCATCTCAATGGGCATCGGGTGCGTTCTTTTGCACTCCGTGCCCGTCCTTTCCTGTCCGCAAGTGAAGATGTCCGACTTCACAAGCGGACAGAGGAACCCTGCATGCACCCGATGCCCATTGAGATGAATGGCAGGTGTCACGGACACAGCTAGTGTCCGCTCCTAGTGTCCGAGACAGATTTTGAGCGGACACTACATGTCAGACACCGACTGTAGTGTGAACGCTCCCTTAGAATTCTTTACGTTGTGCCCTTGTTTATTTAGTTCTTGTTCAATATTTTTATTTATTTTTTTATATGCAACTAAACTTTGTATTTTCTGTTCCTTACCGTTTTCAAGACGTGTGTGTTATCAGTAACTGAGAACAAATCCCTTATATACCTAATCCTGTGCTATGCTGAAAGGTGGATACAGTTGTATGCAGACTAGACTATGTTCTGTAAGCTGAATACATCAGCAAATCTACACAGTACTATCAGCTATTTTGGCACAGTGTGTGTGAGTCTTGAGTTCAGGCTGTTTCATTCACAGAGCATCGTATACTCTAGATAAAATTGTATCCACTTCCACTGAGAGTAGCACAAAGTACAATACTAAGTTTTAGAACTGTTCATTTATACAGTGATTTATACAGGTTCACACTAGCATACGGCTTTACGTTCTTCAGGTTCCCAAGTGGACCCGAAGACCAGAAACTTAATCTACTTAAAAAACAGTTACCTGTGGACACCGTAAGCTATAATGGCTTCTGCCGGGTTTCCGCCTGAAAAATGCGGAGAGAAGTCCGGCAAATTCTCTCTGCATTTTTCAAGCAGATTCAAAGCCGGAAACCCCAAGTGTAGTGTGAACCCAGCCTTATTTGTCTTAAACCAAACACTCCATTTAAGATGGCTGTGGATCGTGATAGTGCCTTTGTCAGATTGACAGAGCGGTGACTAATAAAGGCAATTTGGGGCTTATTTACTAATACTGACATACAGTGTGAACTATTGCCAGCTTTTTTTCAGTCAAACTAAACCGGTCAACTTTGATATTTTATTTATATTTTTCTGTGAAATATTTGTACATTATGTATATTTAGCCAATTCCATTCTATTTCTATACATGTTCCCCATTTTAAAAAGCTAGTATTTTTTTTTTTAAGTCTTTATTTTATTACTTTAACAGCAGAAGAACCTGAGCGTAAAAGAAAGAAGGGTCCTGCACCGAAGATGCTGGGCAATGAAGTGTGCAGTGTGTGCGGAGACAAGGCCTCTGGATTCCATTATAATGTGCTAAGCTGTGAAGGTTGTAAAGGTTTCTTCAGGCGTAGTGTCATCAAAAATGCCAAGTATACCTGCAAGAACAATGGCAAATGCCAGATGGACATGTATATGCGTCGCAAGTGCCAGGAATGCCGGCTACGGAAGTGCAGAGAGGCCGGCATGCGTGAACAGTGTAAGTAAACTTAAGATTTTTAAGAAATTAAGATTTTCCTGGACAGGAAGAGGTGTATAGTTAAAAACTGCTTTCCTTTACTATTTAATCCTATTAATATTATAAATGTGAAAGTTTGTGGGTTTGTGTGTTTGGATGTTTGCATGTTCGGATGTTTGTTCCTCAATCACGGAAAAACCGCTCCACCGATTTGGCTGAAATTTTCCACAAACATAGTTAATACACCCGATTAAACAATAGGCTACTTTTTGTCACAATAGCGCACATACGTTTGTGCCAGGACCCCCACAAAACCCAAACTCACACCACCATCTCTGCAATCTCACACACTTTGGACCATAGCAAGCCACAAAATTCATATTGCCCTCTACAGCCTAGCCCCTAACCCCACACAATCACATATACATATACTTTACCACTTTGCCCCTCACCTTAACGATACTCCAGGAGGCTCTCTTTAACGCTCCGGAGCAGCCATGTTTGCCGACCCCCACCGCTCTGACAATCCGCAACACCGCCCACCCATGTCAATACCCCTAGGCGGTCTTATAAATGCAAAAAAAAAAGTTTAAAAAAGTAAAAAAAAATATAAAAAAATAAATAAAAAGGATTAAAAATTCAAATCACCCCCCTTTCCCTAGAACACATATAAAAGTAGTTAAAAACTGTGAAACACATACATGTTAGGTATCCCCACGTCTGAAATCACCCGCTCTACAAAGCTACACAAATATTTTTCCTGTTCGGTAAACGCTGTAGCGGGAAAAATGGTCAAAAGTGCCGAACTGCCATTTTTTCACTGTTTTGATTCTGATAAAAATTTGAATAAAAAGTGATCAAAGCAATAACATTTCCCGAAAATGGTAGAACTACAAAGCACACCCGGTCCCGCAAAAAAAGACGCCCTATACATCCCCGTACACGCACGTATAAAAAAGTTACGGCTGTCAGAATATGGCCACTTTTCAAAAAATAATTTTTTAACACAGTTTTGGATTTTTTTTAAGGGGTCAAAATGTAAATAAAACCATATAAATTTGGTATCCCCGGAATCATAACGAAACACAGAATACAGGGGACATGTCATTTTGGTTGCACAGTGAACGCCGTAAAACCAAAGCCCGTAAGAAAGTCGCAGAAATGCATTTTTTCTTCAAATCCACCCCATTCTGAATTTTTTCCCTGCTTCCCAGTACATTATATAGAATAAATAATGGTGGCATCATGAAGAAAAATTTGTCCCAGGAAAAATTAAGACCTCATATGGCTCTGGGAGCGGAGAAATAAAAAAGTTATGGGGTTTAGAAGGAGGGGAGTCAAAAACGAAAATCAAAAAATGCCATCCGCAGGAAAGGGTTAACTTCAAATACTTCTGTCCCAAAGTCACTATGTAAAGTTTCTCACAACACCGTATAGCAGCTCAAATACAAATTAACTTCAACACAAAAGTCTCACATATTCTCTGAATTACAGCAAAAACAAGATACAAAGTTACATTTCATATCCCATACCTTATACACAGTACGAAAACCTTACCCATGCCTGTCTATACCCACTTCTACAATCACCGCAGACGAAGTCGCGGGTACCAGCTAGTATTATAATAATTTTCTTTTGGTTTCTGGGGGAGCCATCAGACTGCTACTTGTAATATCCCATAAGTTTGCACTGTTTTCACACATCCGCATTTTGTAGATGGTCAAGGATAGTTAAAATCTCAGACAGCACTCTGTCCTGCTTGCATATGAGTTGTGTGCCGCCTGTGGTTGAAGTTTTTCACATGCATAAATAAAAATATCATTCATCATTTTTCAGTTGTGATACTTTCACGGTCCAGGAAAAACAGATGACACATGGATGCCATCTGTGGCGGTTATATATATATATATATATATATATATATATATATATATATATATATATATATATATATGTATATATATATATGTATATGTATGTATATATTATATATATATATATATATATATATATATATATATATATATATATATATAATATTACCATTGATAAGCTCTGTAATGCATCCACTTAAGTGGGGAAAAAAAAACTGCTTTTTGTTAAAAACATTCATACATACCCGTATATACTCGAATATAAGCCAACCCCCCTAATTTTACCACAAAAAACGGGGAAAACTTATTGACTTGAGTATAAGCTGAGGTGGGAAAACGCATGACATTCTGTTTGTGCTCATGTTAATCCTAGCCGGCTTCAGGCCTATATGGTAAAATCCCAGATGTCACGTGTCTGGGATATTACCATATTAGGCCCAAAGCCTGTGGTTGTAGTAATAGCCTGTTACTGCTAGCACAGGCTTTGGGCCTGTATGGCAACAGGCTGCTACTGCTACCAGACATCTGAGGCATTATCATACAGGCCCAAAGCCTTATGGTAGCAGTAGCAGCCTGTTGCCGTACAGACCCCCCGAGTATAATAATAGCGGCACTGGGATCGCGGCTGGGGCTCGGGCCTACTCACTGCCGGCCTCCGCGACCTATAGTATAAAGTGACGCGGGATTCGGCTGTGAGCAGGCCCGGGGACAAACGAACATTAAGTTCTCATACTTAGGGGGCGTTCACACTACCGTCATTGTCCGACAGGTAGTCTCCGTTCAAAATCTTGCACGGACATTAGCAGCGGACACTAGCTGTGTCCGTGACACTTTTCATTCATTTAAATGGCGATCGGGTGCGTTCTTTTGCACTCCATGCCTGTCCTTAACTGTCCGTTTGTAAAGATATCCGACTTTTCACGCGGACAGCAAAACCCGACGTAGGTTTTTCTGTCCGCATGAAAAGTCGGACATCTTTACAAACGGACAGTTAAGGACAGGCACGGAGTGCAAAAGAACGCACCCGATCGCCATTTAAATGAATGAAAAGTGTCACGGACACAGCTAGTGTCCGCTGCTAATGTCCGTGCAAGATTTTGAACAGACACTAGCAGCAGACACTACCTGTCGGACAATGATGGTAGTGTGAACGCCCCCTTACCGACGTCGCGCTGCTGCTCCTGCTGCCGCCACTGCTCATCTTCTCCTGCGGCTGCTCCTGCGTCTCAGTGTAGGGGGCGTGATGACGCAGTAAGATGTCATCGACATACGCCGGGTGTGGGCCTGAGCTAGCGTGGCCACGTCACCCGGCGTGTGTTGTAGCCGGGGGAGGGGGCCGGGACTGGAGCGGAGGCCAGCTGCAGCGAGTCCATACAGTCGAGTCAATTACCGTATTGACTCGAGTGGTAATTTCACTGGTCTGCAGTAAAAGACATCTGTGGGAGGCCGCTGGAACAGCGCTGCTGCCGATAGGTGGTCGGTGAGGCAGCGCTGTCTCCAGGGCCGCCTTAAGATGTTTCCAAGGCAGAGAAGATGCTCTGGAAACATCTTGGGGCGGTCCTGGAGGCAGCGCTGCCTCACCACTCACCTATCGCTGCTCCAGCAGCCTCCCACAGATGTCTTTCACTGCGGACCAGTCATTTGACATTTTCAATTACTGTATTGACGCGAGTATAAGCCGAGGCACACTTTTTCAGCACATAAACTGTGCTGAAAAACTCTGCTTATACTCGAGTATATACGGTACATTGGATGAATATGCTGTCCACGATATGTAAACTTGTGAATAAGGCCTTACCAGTAGACTTATTACTGTGTATGGTAGTTGGATACCTAATTTTTTCTAGAGTCTGAAGGCAAATATTAAAGCAGACCTAAAGTAACACTTCAAGCAAAACTTCTGTTTTATATTATAACTAATTCAGGGTCTGAGGTTGGATTTTAACTTTGCCGCAAAAGGGGGGAAATCTGTGGCAAAACGCCAGGAATTCGGCAATATAATCCACTGCTAAAAGCCGCATTTGGTGTGAAGTTTTACTGTGGCAAATGCACTGGATTTTCTGCTACAGAAACCTTTGTCACGTTCAGCAGGTTTGTTGCAGAAACCTCTGTGATGGAATATCTGTTCCACTCTTCTCAACAGAGTTATTATTGAGACAAGTAAATGGATTTGTGCAAGCTCCTTCAAGCTTTAGTCACTGAAATTTCTGCAGTAAAATCTGCTGCATGTGATTGAACATCGTTCTGGTTATTTTACTGTTCCTGTATTTCTTACATTCAGGATGACTCCTCACAACAAGGTTTACTGTAACAGCAAAAGTTGATGAGATTTTACAACATCTTATCTGCATTCTACATAAATTCACTCAGTGTCCACAATGAAAAAGTTATTCTTAATCTGGCCGGTATTAACAAAACATTTGTGATCCTTCTCCATGTTATGTTAGGTGTGCTTTCTGAAGAGCAGATCCGAAGCAAAAAGATCAAAAAACAGCAACAAGATGAAGATGTGGTTCGGTCATCTGCGGTTTTAATTCCACCCAGTCCTTGCATGGTCACGCAGGATATTGTACAGCTCACACCCCAG
The DNA here is from genome assembly GCF_031893055.1 of Leptodactylus fuscus. Lineage (NCBI taxonomy): Eukaryota > Metazoa > Chordata > Amphibia > Anura > Leptodactylidae > Leptodactylus > Leptodactylus fuscus. The sequence continues at coordinate 73,973,438 of NC_134270.1, forward strand.
CAAGAAGAAATGATCCAGCAGCTAGTCTCTGCACAGCAGCAATGCAACAAGCGGTCGTTTAGTGACCAGCCCAAAGTAACGGTAGGATCCACTATTACTTGTGTAAATGAAGCTGCTTTTTCAAACACTGGGGAATTCACTAATTTATGCTAGAAAGGTAGAAGTGGTGCAACTTTGACACATCACAACAACCAAAGATATGTGGCCATAAATAGTTGAACAGTAATAGGTAAAATACAAAATATTTATTTAGTCATATATCATAAAATAACAGCAGATGGTAAAGAACATGATCCGGACAACACAACACCAGAGAAACATATAAGGCAGGTGAGAATATAGATAAATATCATGCATGATATATCATAGAATATATAATTGCAGACATAATAGGCATGACAGGTACAAAAAATCAAATCTATGCACACACAAAGTCAGACAGTAAAATACTGGACAGATAGGTGTAAAGTAGATGTATAGTAGATGAATATGTAACTAGCTCCAGAGACAAACACCTGGACATGTACCTAACTCCTTCAATAGCTAAGGATTTTAATCCACAATAAGTAACAAAAAGTAAGTAATACCAAATGGTATCTAAGCTAAATAACAAGGAGTAAATACATGTACACATTATATCATTTTAAATACCATGCCCATAAGCCGTATTAGAGTATACATGCCTAGTCAAAGAAGAGCCAGCAGAACACACATAGATCCAAAGTACTGAGGGGTACCTGTAGCCATATCTGCAACACCTGCCCTGAAAGAGATGCACCACAAATGCGGGTACCCGCTTGGCACTTTTTAAGAAATTTGGGTTGAGGATCGAAGCAGGCCAAGATCAGCATGTCTCAGTCCATCAGATTTACTGTAAATGATGCTGAAGAATATGAATTATCCAGTGAAGGAAATAATTAATTGACCCCTTGCTTATTTTGTAAGTTTGCCCACTGACAGACATGAACAGTCTATAATTTTAAGGGTAGGTTAATGTTAACAGTGAGAGAGAGAGAGAGAGAGAATATCAAAAATATAATCCAGAAAAACACATTGTATAAATTTTATAAATTTATTTGCATTTTACATAGAGAAATAAGTATTTGATCCCTCTGGCAAATAAGACTTAATACTTGGTGGCAAGACCGTTGACGTTTTTTGTAGTTGTTATTGAGATTTGAGCACGTCAGGAGGAATTTTGGTCCACTCCTCTTTCCATATCATCGCTAAATCAATAAGATTTTGAGGCTGTCACTTGGCATCTTGGAGCTTCAGCTCCCTCCATAAGTTTTCTATGGGATTAAGGTCTGGAGACTGACTAGGCCAATCCATGACCTTAATGTACTTCTTTTTTAGCCACTCCTTTGTTGCCTTGGCTGTATGTTTTGGGTCATTGTCCTGCTGGAAGAAAAACACTACCCAATTTTTAATGTGCTGTCGGAGGGAAGGAGGTTGTCTCTCAGGATTTTATGGTACATGGCTTGATCCATCATCCCATTGATGAGGTGAAATAGTCCTGTGCCCTTAGCAGAGAAACCCCCTAAAACATAATGTTTACCCCTCTGTGCTTGACAGTGGGGACGGTGTTCTTTGGGTTATAGGCAGCATTTCTCTTCCTCCAAACATGGCGAGTTGAATTAATGCCAAAGAGCTCTTTTTTTTTTTTTTTTTTTGTCCCATCTGCCCACAGCACCTTCTCCCAATCACTCAGAATTATTCAGGTGTTCATTGGCAAACTTTGGACAGGCCTGCACATGGGCCTTCTTGAGCAGGGGGACCTTGCGGGCAGTGCAGAATTTTAATCCATTATGGCATAATGTGTTACTAATGTTTTCTTGGTGACTGTGGTCCCTACTGCCTTGAGATCATTAACATGTTTTCCCTGTATAGTTTTTGGCTGATCTCTCACCTACCTCATGATCAAGGATACCCCACGAGATAAGATTTTGCATGGAGCCTCAGATTGTTGTCTATTGACAGTCTTTTTGTATTTCTTCCATTTTCTATTGGACCAACAGTTGTCTCCTTCTCACCCAGTATATTATTTATGGTTTTGTAGCACATTCCAGCCTTGTGCAGGTCTATGATCTTGTCCCTGACTGGTCTGTAGGAGCCAGAACTCTTAATGGTTGGTAGGGGTTCAAATACTTATTTCTCTCTGCAAAGAGCATATAAATTTATAAAAGTTATACAATGTGATTTTCTGTATTTTATTTTTGATATTCTATCTCTCATTGTTAAAATTAACCTACCCTTAGGGGGAATTCACACATAGTAAAGTGGAGCGCAATCTGGCACGTATACGCGTGTCATCAGTTTGCGCGCTCAAAAAGATCCCATTGATTTCAATGGGAGTTACGAGCGTATACACTTGTAACTCCCATTGAAATCAATGGGATCTTTTTGAGCGCGCAAACTGCTGACACGCGTATACGTGCCAGATTGCTCTCCACTTTGTGTGAACTCCCCCTTAAAATTATAGACTCTTCATGTCTTTGTTATTAGGCAAACTTACAAAATTAGCAAGGGATCAAATAATTATTTCCTTCACTGTAGCTGAAACCTTGGCCTGTGGGGGAATGGATGAGGACTGGAAATGACTGTCTTAATATATCTCCTCCATTGCTAGTAATGGTGATAGAACAGCATGATCATGCAGGACTCTTCAGCAACACCATGTAGCACTAAATGACTATGTGGCTGTGTGTAGTGCACTTACTTAAATCGCAGCTGGAAGGGAATAGAACCTTGGCCATCCTTTAAAATCATGACAAGATGGTACCATGCCCCGGCTGACTTGCAAAGGATGGGATTACGTGCTAATGATATCTGTTGGAGATGCGAATCTTCTGGAGGTACGCTGGGACAAATGTTTTGGCATTGTAGGAAAATTAAGCAATTCTGGTCTCAGGTGGAGAACATCCTACGCAAAGTTGGCCCCCCTAATATTACACTGTCACCAACATCAGTACTGTTGGAATTACCTGAGAACTTTTGGGCCCCTTCTAAACGCAATTTAGCCACTCTATTAGTCCAAGCAGCTAAAATATTAATTCCTTTACATTGGCTGGAAAAGGACCCGCCTACAATTGAGGAATGGGTATGCAAAGTAGACAAATTAGCTAGATTGGAGGAGTTATACAGTTGGGAACTTCGTAAACATCAAGTTTTTGTGGACCTTTGGCAACCCTGGTTTGCTTTCAGGAGACAGTATACTTCCTGATTTTGTTTTATGTTCACTTAATTAATGTTTTCATACAGATTCCTTAAATACAGCTTTCATATGATGCTATACTTCTGGACCTTCCCCCTTTTCCACCTCCTCATCGTCTTTTTTTTTTTCTTTTTCCTATGTTTTCCCCCTCCTGTTTTTGTTTTTTATTTATGATGTTCTCAGTTAATGTCGTGAGAATGCGGACTCCCATTTCTGACCGACAAGTCATAAGTGCTGTATCTTGCAATTTACATTTCATGTAACCTAACTTGGCACCTTGTAGGTGCTTCCCCTATGTTTGTTTGTTTGATTGTGTTTGCATTTTTCAATAAAAAGAGAATTTGAAAGAAAGAACGAACCTTGGCCATGAAAATATCCAGTATTGTATTATGTTGTTGTTTAAGTATAGATAGCAGTGAGAATAGCTACAATGGTAAGCCTTTTAACACATTTTATGTGATTGAGAGTCAACAGGAAGTTTATAGGTTGCAAAATGCTTAAACTTTCTGTCTTCGCGTTGATCTGAAAAATTATGTTTAGAGCATTCTGAGAAAAAGGCCTTCTGCTTCTGTAGTGGCTAAAGGCAGTAGATGTCTCCTTGTTGGAATTGTTTGTGAACCAAGCTGCCATCTCACTAACATCAATTTCATATCCTCATTTCCCTCCTGTAGCTTATTCAGCACTTTCCTTTCCTTTTTTCCTCTCATATTTAGGAAAAACAAAGCATACAAGCTAAAGGTTTTATCCTTATAATCTATTCTCTTTTCAGCCATGGCCTCTTGCAAACGACCCCAACAGCAGGGAAGCCCGCCAGCAACGCTTTGCTCACTTTACAGAACTTGCCATCATCTCTGTGCAAGAGATTGTGGATTTTGCCAAACAAGTCCCAGGTTTTTTGGAGCTTTCTAGAGAGGATCAGATAGCACTTCTTAAAGCATCCACTATCGAGGTAAAGACGCATGGAAGTCTCTTTTTCTGATTGTAGTTATAATAATTAAACTTCTTCAAGACAACCAACCATAATTGCATTGTAAAATATTTTCCTGGAGGAGCTGTAATATTTGAGACGATGAACATTATACATAGTATGTGATGAAGCTGAAGTTTATCACTGCATATGTGGTCTAGAATTTTAGAAACCCAGTCAATATTGGATCTAACCCCTAAAGGAAGTTATCATGAAGTTGAAAAATGTGCAGGGACTTGCTGGGCAGTTAGTTAGACTGTATAAGCCTTCATACATGGTGTCCCCTCAATTTTTCTGCTGCTAATAATCACATGGTTGAAGCATACTTTACATTTTAATTTGAGGCTATACATGTGTACAACAAGGAGCAGTTTGCCCCTGCCCTATCCATTATAACTTGTTTGATTCTATGTAATTCTGCCAGCAGTAATTGTACAATAGCAAACAAATTTCTGAGAAAAGCCCAAGTGACAATCCTATAGGATATCCTGTATCACTGAACTGCGAATATAGGTCAGATACATAAAGGTACTCGCTACATTCTAGCACCTACCATGCAGGCATGACATATATGAAATCTGTCCTGAAAAAGGATAGAGGAGAAGAAGAGAGAAAAAACAAGAGCAGTGGGTAAAATAAGAGAGATAAAATGGAGGGAAGAATAGAGTGTGAGATTTGGATTTCTTATGGAGCAAGCTATGGATTTCTTATGGGACAATAGAGAGACCTTATGCCATTCCTCATCGGAAACCATGACCCCCAAGGAACACAGACTAGTGAGCAGAAAGCTATACAGTAGAGAAATTACATTCTGATGGAGATAAATGAAGGAACAACTCCTCAAATGGGGTAGGGTAAGACAAAAGGAATGAAGAAAAGAGTTCAGCTGGGAATACTCTAACCAGGAAAGCTGTTGTATAGGCCATCAGGTCTCTAACTCTGATTATCTTGGTAAAGGGTAGTTGGAGAGTATCTGATGCACATACAGAAAATCGGATTCAGGAAACACGATGCAAAGTGGGTAGGCAAGAACATCCCTTCGAACACCACCCACTGTTGGACTCCTGACCAAAATGCCCAATCCACCAGACAAACTAACAAGGAGGAGGTATGATAGAGTTTTAGGCCGTTGTCAACAACACTCCTTGAAATGAGTCTCCAAGAGTCAGGCCACTTTGGAAGAGAGTGACTCGCTCAGGGCCTCGGTCTTGGTATAATTAATCTTAAAATTACTTAGGTGATCCCTTGAATTTTTTATTATTGCCGGCAATGGTGATTAAAGTCTATGGTACCAATAGAATTACAGCTCACCCTGCAAATATCAAGCCCTGGTGCTGTATTGTCAAAAATTAAAGATATGGCTTTCAGAATATAGCGACAGTAAAACATGGTGATAATATGAGTGATTATATTGTAGTAAAGCATAAAAATACATACAAGTTTACCTTTTGAATGGGAGTCAAATTGGCCACTACACAGAGGATGGAGCTGTGCTTTCGGCCTTCTAGTCTGTATTAGCAGCAGCTGGAACAGAGTACAGCTGGTCTTGGGTATCAGACCCGCTTTGATGACCTAGCCAAAGCATAGGTCATAACGGTCTTAAGTCGTTAAAGATGTAAACGCTCCACTTATCCACTGGATGAATGGTAGTGTGCAGTCAAGCATACAATAACGTACATGCCTTACTGCTGCTTCCCCTTAACAGGGACATGACCCCCCTGTACTTGGGATTGGTGGGGCTTCCAGCAATGAAACCTCCACTGATCACATGCTTATCTATCCTTTGTACTGTTGAAGGGATTAAATCTTCCAAGCAGTTACATACGTGATAGGATGGTATGGATGTGGTATGCTGGGAATTGTAGTTTCTCAGAAGCTGGCAGGACACATGTTTTAGACAACTGTTCTTCAGCATCCTTCTTTGTTTCATCTATAGATCATGCTATTGGAGACTGCAAGGCGTTACAATCATGAGACTGAATGTATAACTTTCCTGAAAGACTTCACATATAGTAAGGATGACTTCCACCGAGCAGGTGAGTTCTTTACTGTTAATATTAGTGCTTATGCACAAATCCACTTTTGAATTGTCTGTTGTACAGATCACTGGATCCATATTGTACCTTTTGTGTATGTTGCCAATTTAATATGTAGAAATATGTATTTATGAAGCATTGCTCCTGGGGAGGATGTAGCATCATAAACGTTACATACAGAGTACCTATGGGTCCATAATACAAGCCTGTAGGGATTCCACTTGTGTTGTGTAGAACCATTAATGTTCGTTGTCAACATCTTTTATGTTAAGATGAACAAATGCTGGTATAGAAATTCCCAGCTGCTCTTTTTGTGTTTATGGTAGTTGAAATCTTTTCATGTAATGTTCATGTGTGTGAATGGTCACATAATAGTGAATAGTGATGTGGTAAAGGACTATCTTATAGCCATGAGTTTATTATTCATCGGTAGAATACACACAAACTTAAAGTGATGCAGGCAAAAGATATTCCTATGTAGTCAGTTGACATCCAGGGTGATGGTAGTGTGTGGGGTTTATCACCAGCCCGATCCCATCAGCACCAGCTAGAATTATAAAGATGTTCTAGATTAGAAGCGCTCTAAATATTTTATGTGCTTTCCTTTAAAAATGTGATTGACGTGTGCAAGTTATATTTTGACAGTATGATGAAATACCAAAACATATACAATATATTATAATGAAAATTATTTCCAATATATGCCAAATTCCAAATGGAGTAATCAGTATTATTAAAATATAACCTTTAATACGTGCCAATGAAAACACATAACCAAAATAATTATACATATACATAGGCTTCAACAGGTGAACATGTCAAAAGAACCAAAAATGTGAGACACGGCGGCCTCCAGGAAATGAAACCATGTCACTCACCAGTATTGAAGATATAGTATGCCCGGTCCACAATATATGGTTCAAGAATTAGCAGAGACAGTAAAGGAGTAAAGTGGGGTAATACAGATGTAATGAATAGCATATGCCACCACTATACTAATGACCTATTTGAATCTGAAACTGTCCGTGCAGTAAGTGCCAGTACCACTATGAGCACCTGGCACTAGAACATAATAAATGTATGTAAAGGAATAAACCTTATATGCAATCCATAGCCAACCCCACATGCATGTTTCAACAGGACATTCAATAACTGACCATGCCCTGAATCATCCGGGGTTAATAGCAACTAACATTCATACAAATAAGTAGTCCAAAGGGTAAACGATATTCGCTCACAACCCACACACACGCTTACCAACCATAATAAATAGTACTAAAAGTAAAAGGAAGGAGAGCGTGTAAAAACTGAAACAGGCGCTGTAAGCACAAGAACAGAGCGCCCTGGGGTGCCAGCAAACGCTACTTGGGAAGGAGCAGACCTCAGACAGTGTGCGACCCATGTGAGAAGCCAACAGAATCTAAACAGCACGCGCTACTTAATCACTACTGCGCATGCGCTGTACACCGGATCCCAAATCAATAGCAGGCACGCGAAGTCACGATCACTTGCTTATGCGTAGTAGCAGTCCGATACGGAGATGCACAGATCCAAAGCGTAAAGTTCCAATACCAGACTTAAAACAAAAGGTAAGTGAATCCAATCTATTGGGAACTAAATAAACCATACAGACTCCCAATACAAGGGCCATGCAGTAAACGTAATAAAATAAAGCACTCCCATATGATCCACAGGTAAAACAGTGCAGAACAAAACACTGAATCACCAATAGCTAACACCATTAAACAATATGAATATGGTGTACATAGGAGCATTTTAACAAGTACAAGAAGAACAAGGCACAAAGAAACATGCCACAGATAGATCAGCGAGCCCAATCAAATAAAAGACGCAAAACTAAGTTGTTCGTTCAAACCATGTGGATTAACGGTATTTAACTGAAAAATCCATTTGGTTTCAGTTTGTGTAACCATCTGATCCCAATCCCCCCTACTTAAAGGGGGTTTCACAGGTCGATCCCCATGAATTTAATGCAAGATGCATCATTCTGGTGTTCTAACCTAACATGACAAGCAATGGGGGTGTAACGTTGGTGCGAAATGTCCCCCAGATGTTCACCAACCCGTCTCCTGAATTCGCGAATGGTTTTGCCTATGTACTCTAAACCACAGATGCAACTTGCCTTATACACCACCCCTTTTGAACGGCAGTTGCATGTATAGAATATGATTTACCTGTCACATTTGATGTAAAACACTTGCCGGTAAGTATAGCGGGGCAGGCTATGCAGCCACTACATCGATAGCAGCCTAAAGTCTGGGGTGGAAGCCAAATAGATCCAGTTGTTGGTCCCACAAAATGACTTGAAACAACCCAATCTTGGATGTTACAGCCACAACGGTAAGTAATCTGTGGCTTAGGGCCAACAACTGGCTGTATGTCCGGATCCAAAGTCAAAATACCCCAATGTTTAGATACGATATTATGTATCTAACTGGCCATCATAGGTAGCGATGAGACTGATTTGATTATCCTGAGTGGAGGGGCACTTGGGAGTCAAAAGTTCTGTGCGATTGCTACATAATGCAGCTACCCATTGCTCGTCATGTTAGGTTAGAACACCACAATGATGCATCTTGCATCAAATTCATGGGGATCGACCTGGTGAAACCCCCTTTACGTAGGGGGGATTGGATATCGTTTACCCTTTGGACTACCTATTTGTATGAATGTTAGTTGCTATTAACCCCGGATGATTCAGGGCATGGTCAGTTATTGAATGTCCTGTTGAAACATGCATGTGGGGTTGGCTATGGATTGCATATAAGGTTTATTCCTTTACATACATTTATTATGTTCTAGTGCCAGGTGCTCATAGTGGTACTGGCACTTACTGCAGGAACAGTTGCAGATTCAAATAGGTCATTAGTATAGTGGTGGCATATGCTATTCATTACATCTGTATTACCCCACTTTACTCCTTTACTGTCTCTGCTAATTCTTGAACCATATATTGCGGACCGGGCATACTATATCTTCAATACTGGTGAGTAACACAGTTTCATTTCCTGGAGGCCGCCGTGTCTCACATTTTTGGTTCTTTTGACATGTTCACCTGTTGAAACCTATGTATATGTATAATTATTTTGGTTGTTTATGTGTTTTTATTGGCATGTGTTAAAGGTTATATTTTAATAATACTGATTATTCCATTTGGAATTCAGTATGATGAAAGAAAAAAGGCCTGTCATATAGAGTAGCATTGTCCTATTCTGCTGTGTGGAATAGAGCAGTCTGCTGCATTATTCTCTATAGATGCATCCCACAGAAAACTATACCCTGCAGTATGCATTTATTATTCTTAACATGGCAACCTAGGGCAATGTATGGCTTTACAGTAGCTTATGTCATAGGCATCTGATAACATGAATTGAGAAATCCTTCTGATGTATATTGCAAATGTGTGAATTCAGTCTTAGGCTAGACCTAAATAGTGATGGTTTTTTTAAATTCAACATGGCTAGTATGTTTGGCACTCAGACATCTGCTTGATATTGTGCTTGACATTTCTATATTCTATGGGTACAGTATCCAACAGGTTTGTGGCCCCATTTCTCCTGGTCAGACAGATGTGGTGCAGCGCTTGTTGATGTTGTATAAGGACATGTCAATAAAATGAGATTGTGCTTGAGAGCCAAGATCTAAATGATAAATGCCAAGCATCAATAGCAGGTGCACTGCTAAAGTGTCACCAATCTGATCAGCTCTATGAGATGACTTATTGTTCTGAGCTGCAGCCGACACCAGCACCGTCATAAACTACAGGGACCAGACCACAACTGGCAAAACAGAGCTCCATATCTGGTCTGAAATGCTGAACTTTCACTTTTCTTTCGTGTCCCTAGGGTTACAGGTGGAATTTATAAATCCCATATTTGAGTTCTCACGTGGAATGAGGCAGATGCAGCTAGATGATGCAGAATATGCCCTTCTTATAGCGATAAACATATTTTCTGCTGATCGACCAAACGTGCAGAACCACCAACTTGTGGAAACCCTCCAGTTACCATACGTGGAAGCTCTGCATTCCTATACCCGTATCAAGCGACCTCAGGTAGGTTTCACAAATGCAGCTTATACAATATATAGGCTATGATTTGTAGAGCTAACATATCAGAGAATGGCATCAATGATGACATCTGCCCTCTTGTGACTTGAAATATTTCATGTCATTTTCTAGTGCTGAATTGATGATAAAGGGGTTATCCCGATGTTCTTAAGGAAACTCAAGTACCTTGATAACTTCCAGATACATTAGCTACTTACATCAGTGTACATATACACAAATGGACATACACTTCAGTTATGTTCAAGATGGGGGGGAATGGAGGAAGGTGATAACAATCTGATGTGGAGGAGAAGAGGAGGAGGTATAAGAAAACCAAGCAAAGAGGGGTGGAGGAATGGGGAGGACCCCCTCTGACACTGGGTTACCCCCTCCAACATGGGGCTATCCCCATACTGAGCTCGAACTTTCTCCCGGAATGTTGGGGTTGGTCGCAGGGGTAACCAAGACCCAATTTCTATGTTGTTCTTCACTTCATCAAGCAATCTTATGTTGTCCAGTACCTGACTGCTGATTTGCTTCCCAGAGGCCCCTGCATGTTCTCCAGGCCCCCTGCGTCTACGCATACACTACAAAGTATTGAGATATAGCTTTTAGTCATCAGCTTTAGGTGTTTCATTCAATCCCATTGCCACAGGTATATAAAATCCAGCACCTAGGCCTGATGTCTGTCTTTATAGTCAATTGTGAAAGAAGGGCTCATTCTAAAGAGCTCACTGAATTTAAGCATGATATTGCACATTTATGGTTCTCTTACTTCATGTATGTGGTATGATATTTCACTTTGAGTGGAGTTGCAGTGCATAGCCCTTGTGAGTCAGCAAAGTGTTAGCAACTTTTATGCAATGATTTCTTATTTTTGCACAACATTATGCTACTTCTGCTACATTGATGCCCACATGTTACTTGAAAAGTGGTAAAGTGGACATGTTAAATGGGGGTGTTAGAAGGAGAGTCACGTCCTTCTGCATTCACGCCAGACATTGTAAATCCAACCTCTTGATACATTCGACTAGTCTTATTTTGGCACAATAGATATAAAGAGTGGTATAGGAAGTTGCAGTCTTGATAAGTCTATTATTAATCAATAACTGCAGGGTTCCAAACCTCTTCTTGAGTTAATAGAAAAACTGCAACAGGAGCTTCATGATATGGGTTTCCATAGCTAAGCAACTACATGCAAGCCTCAACTCAAGTGTCAAATGAAGTGATATAAAGCATGCCACACTGATCTCTGGATCAGTGGAAATGTTTTATAGGGACGGATGATTCACACTTTATCTGGCAGTCTATTGGGCGAGTCTAGGTTTGCTGAATTTCAGGAGAACTTTACCTGGCTGAAATGTCTGGGGGTTTTATGGGGTTGTCTTAGGCCCATTAGTTCTAACAAAGGGAAGTCTTAATGCTTGAGCAAAGCAAGACATTTTAGACAGTTGTATGCTTCCAAGTTTATGGAAACTGTTTTGGGAAGTCTTTTTTTTTTTTTTTTTTTCTCCTTCTGTCCGTTCCTGCACGACTGTCCCCCAGTACAAAAGTATAAAGTTATGGTTTAGATGAGTTTGGTGGAACTTGGCTGGCCCCCATAGAGCCCTGACCTCAACTCTATCAAACACCTTCTGGAACGGAGACTGCCAGCTAGTCCCTTTCATCCGACATCAGTGACTGACCCCACAGATGGGCAAAAATATCTCCAGACACACTCCAATATTTTGTAGAAAGCCTTCCCATAAGAATTCAAGCTGCTTTTAGCTACAGAAGGGGGCTAACTTCATATTAATGCCTATATGCCATCATGGGGTGTCATAAATGCTTCTGTAGGTGTAATGTGTAGGTGACTCAATCCTTTTGTCCTTATAGTGTGTGTAGGAGATCCTTTTAACAACAAAATTTCATTGGTAGGACAAGTGTCTTTTGTCTTATACATTCAATTGACGCTTGCCGTCACAAGGCTGAGCTGCACGAATACAGATCGGGCACATGCAGTTTTATATACTGCTGGAAAGCTGACAGTGCGCTGATCAGCTTTCCCGATCTGTGCCCGGTGTAAGCGCAGTATATAGAACTGCATGTGCCCAATCTGATGAAAGGTCCTCTTTAAGGCATAAATGCATGAATAGGATGCGGTATTTGGTTGGAAAGGTGGGGCACTTTGCAGCCATACTGGTTTTATTTTTGAAAAATGTATATATTTGATAACCTTGCTTAACTTACACCTGGAATAGAATTAGCCATGTATATGATTGGATACAATTAATGTGATTTATATAGGATAACATAACATTGGCTATCAAATTCGTTAGGATGAAAAATGAATCCCTGTGTTTCCACTTAAAGCCTATAGATGGCAGTGTTGTTCTCTAATAAGAGACTAGATATTTTCAGACGTGGACTAATTCACTCATGTAGCACTAAGCAAGCAAGAGTTCCGAAACTTTAACCTCATGCACATGGCAGTACTCAATATTACATTCTGCACATGATCTAATCTAAAATTATATGATATATTTATTTGGATACTAGATCGAATAGGTCATGACACATTTTATATTTAGGACTGCGTTTCCCCCAAGAAGTATTTTTAGCCTAACATGCCATACCCACAGAAAAATACATGTATGAAACACACATTTTAAAAAATAAAATGAATAAATCTTTAAGCTTCTCCAAGACTTATAATAGAGATGTGTTAGGATTCAGAGTGTGTATTTGTAAATGTGCATGGCATTTCAGTCTTTTTATTCATGCATGTGTAAGTCCCAAGGTGATCTAGAAACTGATGCTCTGCTGCCGCAAATGTGACATTTTACAAAAAATTGATCTAGAAGTTTACTTTACAGTCCTGTGCTCAAATCATCATTTAAGTTCAAGACCATACAGCCGCAGTGTTTTGTGGTGTTCTCAGTAGTCATTTATTGTAAATCTACAGTATATTCCATAGGTTTTTATTTTGTCATGTTTCTCCAAAAATCCCAAACTTTCAAAATGCAGTGAAGTCTGGTTATTTTGTTCACTATCTAGGCTAACTACTTTTAGATTCTATTAATATCAAATTTATTTTATTTATTTTTTAGTTGTGATTTAGGCAAAGAGGAGTGTTTTCTAAATGTTATACATTTAGTATATATAATATATATATTTGCAAACTTTGCCATGCAGAGGTGTTATTGGCACCATAAAGTGAGTTAAGGGTTTGGGGGGGGGGAAGCTACTGAATGTAATATGTGTCTGTTCGAGCATCCTCCTCCCTCTCCCCTCTCCATAGGCTTCTATGTTAGAAGTATCTTACAGAGAATTAATTCTTTTTATTTAATTCTTGTGAAAGGAGGACACTGTGCATACCCAGCCACCTCTCCATTCTCACAAGTCAGAAAGGTCCCAGATATAGGACCTGCATTTATCAGACATTTATACCCTATGCCAAAATTGTCTGTAATATGAATACTCATTTAGGCATAGGTTTTGTAAACTTAAAGGGATTTTCCTTAACTAGCTTATTGATAACCTTTCCTTAGCTTAGGTCATAATAAAAGATTGGCAGGGGGTCCAACACTTGGGCCCCTGGTTGGTCAGCCGTTTGTAGAGGCATTTGGGTGAGTGATACAACCTCTTCAGTGCTTGTATCTGAGCTGTGATCAGACCATGTGACTGGTGATTTGTGACGTCACATGGCTTGTGAAGCAGCAGTGCCACGTCCACTTCAAACAGCTGATCCATGGGGTACCAGATGTGTGACCCCCAGAGATATTTAACTGATCACCTATGCTAAGGATAGGCCATCAATAAAACCCCTTCAAAGGGAACCTGGCAGGTGGGCTTTCAACACTAAACAGGCCCAGCATGTCCATAAGCAAGATAAGGCTGTTTCAATGGTGCCCATCACAAATGTGTCACTAGCAGAAATGTGAAGTTTTATGTGTGAGAAATCTTAACTCTTTGTAGGCTAATGAAGTACAACTAGTCACAGATGTGGTACCTTTTTTAAACCGGACACAGTGTCGGACATGCAGTACTCAGTGTCCAGTTTAAAAAAAAAAACGGTTTTGCGGCGGAGAGCATAAAACGCTCACCGACGCACACGGCTAGACCCGGTCTGACAGCTTTTCGTCTTCTGCATGCAGAAGACAGAAAACTCAGAATGGACTCCGGGTGCTAGTGTGAACCCAGCGTTACTGTCACTAAATCCTGCTTTGTTCTGCACTGACTCTGACTACAGAATGCAGACGACTGAACAGAAACTTTCTGCAGAATCGGGTGCAAGCAAGATTCAGCCGTGGATGGGGCAGCGCACAGGTTGATGTCACACACAGCAGGGGACCTGTCCTTCACGCCCTCAGGCTGTGCATGTGATTGCTGACTGACTAGAAGAAGCCCCTCATGACTAGTAAATACCAGATTAGCATATGGAGATCTAAGGTTTCTTGAGCATAAAACTTCACAATTCTGCTAGTGACCTATTACTTGAGACACTATTGGTGTGGCCTTATTTTCGCTAATGTCTCTATTCAATAATCCAAATTATCTGTTCATCCAGATCCTCAGGAGTTTTCAGTTCTTTCTTTTCTTCTTTCCTTCCCAGGATCACCTGATGTTTCCTCGTATGTTAATGAAGTTGGTCAGTCTGCGCACCCTCAGCAGCGTGCACTCAGAACAGGTGTTTGCCCTCCGTCTTCAGGATAAAAAGCTGCCACCTCTACTGTCGGAGATCTGGGATGTTCATGAGTAGAGGGTAAAAAGACAGTGTGTACCTGAGACCCTCCAACCTCCTTATCGTGCTAAGCAGCGGATAATAAAGGCACTGCATTTGGACTGAATGCCTGACCTGCATCAGAGACCTTTCAGACGTCACCTAGGGAGAGGATGCAACTAACCCGGAGAAGGATTTCTTACCCTGAATGTCTTAAGGACAGAGACTTGAGACTGGGGGGACTATAAACAGCTTTACAGTGACTTATTTATAGCTGGCCTAATCAGTAGAAAGGGATATGTCTTCTACTATACTTGTCATTTTGCGGCTGGTTTGGTTTAGGTGAACCTTTAGTTTGAGAAGGTTAGAAACAGGGCTTCTTACCCCCGGGATGATGACTTTTATAAAGTAACTCCCTACAAGGCTCTTTATGTGACAATGACTTCAGAGCAAGTCATGTGCTAGATGTAAATGTACAGAGATACTTTAGTTTAGTTTTGTGAGGCAGTGACTGAGCCACTGGACTTCGCACTAATCCTGCTGTTGTGGAACGTTAAAGAAAAAAAGTTATTTTCTAATACAGAGGCGACTATATGTTGTGCTATGATGTCCCTGCTACCTCCCTAGTGCTGTCATTGTAGTGAATCACATATCAGTTCTGCAAGGCTTCATGGATCAGGATATTCCCTCGCCAGACATGCAACTGCCTATTTTCCACTTCCTAGAAATTGCTTGCGCTTTCCCGGTCTCAAATCTTGCACTTGCATAGACTTTCCTGGCGCCTCCATTTTAGTTTGCACTTAAATATTTTATTTTTTTATTTTGTTGGCCCTTCTGCTTACCTGGCAGGTACTATAGGATGACAGTAAAACCTATATTACCCTCCGATTTGACATACAGGACTATTACTTCATTGTAATGAAAAAAAAAAATGTTCTTTACATGTTCCATCTCAGCGGCTTCTACGGTTTTATTTTTTTGTATTTTGTTTTTGGGTCTGTGTCATTTTGACAATCTGTAGTCTTGCTTCCAGGATTTTGGCTAGTATGGCAAGGAGGTATAGTGCTAGCTGTAACCAGCTGTAGTGCTATAGTCTAAGCTGTTCCCAAAAACCGTCAAATGTTAACTTTAATCTCTCTGTAATATTAGACTAATTATACAGCTAGACAGCACAGCTTAATATTGGTATTTATATCTTTTTAATTTTTTTTCTCACCTTTTGGCGTTTTTTGTTCTTTTTTTGGTTGGTGTACCAACCGTTGGACGTGAACAGGGGTCGCACAGCCTGTTCCAACTGAACCTTCCTTTATAAGTCTTATTGATTGGCTGCATTGGGTTATGTGACCTATTAACAGTCATATGGTGATGGGCATTTTATTCCTGCAAGAGGACTTCTACTAAAGGTAGCATGGAGATGTTTGCTCGTCATATTGAACTACTATACAACTTTGTCCCATCTGGTTGAAATAAAGTAAGATGTCCCATATTCCAAAGACATACTGATAGGGAAAAAAATGTACATTGTGAGCTCTATGAGGGGCTCACAATCTACATTAAAAAAAAAATAAAATATTTGAAAAAAAAATAGTAAGATGGCATACACTGCCATTTGTTCTTGCCATTTATAGTTTGTAAAGAATGGTCAAGATTATAGAGGAGCTGTCATCTGCCCTGACATTTCTGTTAAGGTAATGAAAAAGTGGGGGCTTCTTTTTAATAACTGTAAGCATTGTGCTGTTTCTGTTATTCCTCCTGGAAGTGCATAAATCTATTGGCAGCGGAGTGTCCTTACATAGTGAGTGCCATTACATTCCTGCTCTATCAACATTGACTAGATAGGATCAGGCTACATTCACATTATCGCAGTATCCTGAAAACAGCAGATGAAAGTCCTGCACGCACAGCTTTTTTTTTTTATCTGCCTGTTTCAGTTTTAATACAATGGGAACTCAATGGGCCCCATTATAGTCAATGGAGTCCACCAGGCACCTCTAAGGCCTAGTTTACACAAGGCAAGGGGGGCGAATTTTGGTCCTGATTTTGATGCAGGAAGCCGCATCAGAATAGGACCAAAATACGCCTGCCGCGACTGTCGCAGCTTCCGACAGTCGCGGCTTCCCGCTATGGACTAGGCCCAAGTGAATGGGCCTAGTCTGGAGCATGCTGCCACGAGGTGAACGCCGCAGCTGATTCGCCGCAGGAACATGCCGCTCACGGAAAAAAGTAAGCTAGCGGTCTACATAGACCTCTGTTGTGTGAGGGCGGATTCTGACGTGGATTCAGCGCCAAAATCTGCTCACTCTTGCCCCGTGTGAACGAGCCCTAATAGAACAGATTGATGGATGGGCAACACTATGTGAACCTAGCATCTGTGTGATTACAGAAGTCCTATTGACAAGGGGAATGGTAACTCTGTTGTCAGTCTATTCATACATTTCCAGAAGGAATAACAAGCAGAACCATACAATGCATAGCTTTAGGAAAAGATGCTCTAGAATCCTGATTTCCTGAGAAATTTATCCAAACCAGTTCACCTTAGTTTACAAAGAGAACCTGTCAAAACTAATTTTGCTTAGAAATGGTTATAAGAAACACCCCCCCCCCCTTCCTTGTGGAACCAGGTGCAGTTTACGAATGTTTCCCCATTGACACAAAATCTGCTAAACATGCAAAACGTCCAGAGATATGGAAATGTGCGCTGCTGCTGCAATGTGTGACTAGGACTTCATACATTCCTCTTCACACAAACACACACATTATCTGACCACTGTAGTGAAAGAGAAAACTGTCCCAGAATCCCACGGTGTTTCTTAGAACCTCCTTCTTTGTTCCTAATTTTAAATCGGCGGCATTTTAGGATCCATATTTATGGCTGCAGTATAAACCCCCATCCCTGTATTTTCCATTCCAGCATTTCTGATTAGATTAATAATCTATGCTGACAACAGCTCTAACATTAGAAGGAAGGATTCTACCATTCCTGGTGACTCAGACCGTCACTTTAACATGTATGTGTTTTCATTTCAACTTTTTTCTTGCATTTTCTGGACGGGGCACTTTAAATTGTTCTGGTTGTTATACTTCCATTTTGTCCATACAGAAAGAAATTATAAATTGATGCTTTACCTCCAAAATATATCTATTGAAGACCGATTCTTAAAATGCTGACAATACCATTTTGACCTTTTAACAGCTTTTTAACATAATTTTTGCTTAATGTTTGAAACATGGGACATTTGTGGTTTTCCCTTTTAAATGGACAGTTCAAAATAAAATTAAATCATATTGAAATACACCCTGTTTCCTTGCCTGTGACATGTACCTTACAATTTTACATGGTGAGCATCTTAAAAGGATTATTTGCTCTGGGTCCAGATAGATAGGAATAATTTTTTTTTAATGGAGAAGAGAAATGAACAAATTTGCGAATGAGAAAATTGTATGGTAGAATATACTACAGTGTTCTCTTTCATCCATATATTTAAATCTCTTGTCACTGTGGCCTGAGAATAAGGCTACACATCAAGGGAATTGTGTTTATGGTGTTGTGGAAAAAACATGGCTGTTTTAGGCTAAGGGAGCCTTCACACGGAGTAAACGCGCGTGTATTTTTGCAAAGTACACGTTTAAAAATACGCCTGTAAAATGTCATTGAAGTCAATGGGAGTCTTATTTTTACACATGTGTTTTGAAAAAATACACGCGCGTTTACTCCGCGTGAAGGCTCCCTAAGGCCACACGTTTCAAAAACACAGATTTTTTTTTTTGGTTGCAGTTTTTTGAGCCAAAGCCAAGAATGACTACATGAGGAATCTGAGTTGGGGCTAGTTCACACGGAGTTCTACGTGAACACATTCCATTGCGGCTTTCTGCTCCGGGTTAGGCCCATATGAATGGGCTTAGTCCCGGAGGGTGGTGTCGCGAGGCGGACGCTGCGGCTGAATCAGCTGCAGATTCTGCCTGAAGAAAGGGCAGCTCGCTTCTTTTTTCTGCGAGCAGGAACAAACCGCTCACGGACAAAGGAAATAACGGCTCCCACTGATTTCAATGGGAGGCGGCAGGACTTTGACCATAAGGGTGAGTTCATACTACGTATACGGCAGCTTATTCTGAACGTAAAACACGTTCAGAATCAGCGGCGTATAAAGCAGTTCCATTCATTTCTATGGGAGCCAGCATATGAGCGCTCCACCATAGAAATGAATGGGCTGTTTTTTTTTACTACGAACAGTCCCATTGAAGTGAATGGGAAGTGCTGGCGTGTACGGCTCGGCATGAGCAGAGCTAGCCGTACACGCGGGCACTTCCCATTCACTTCAATGGGATTGCTCGTAGTGAAAAAAGCAGCCCATTCATTTCTATGGGGAGCGCTCATATGCCGGCTCCCATAGAAATGAATGGAACTGCTTTATACGCCGCTGATTCTGAACGTGTTTTACGTTCAGAATAAGCTGCCGTATACGTAGTGTGAACTCACCCTAAGGCAAGAAATCCCACTTATTAAACCTGACGGCACACCTGTGAAGTGAAAACCATTTCCGGTGACTACCTCTTGAAGCTCATCAAGAGAATGCCAAGAGTGTGCAAAGCAGGAATCAAAGAAAAGGTGGCTACTTTGAAGAACCTAGAATATAAGACAGATTTTCAGTTGTTTCACACTTTTTTTTAAGTATAAAATTCCACATGTGTTAATTCATAGTTTTGATGCCCAGTGTGAATCTACAATTTTCATAGTCATGAAAATACAGAAAACTCTTTGAAAGAGAAGGTGTGTCCAAACTTTTGGTCTGTACTGTATATGAATTATTTATATGTCTACCTTCTGCTCAATCCACTCCTGGCTTTGGCTCAAAAAACCGCAACAAAAGAAGCTGCGATTCCACAATGTGGGGCCTCGGGCTTGGGCCCCACGTTTCGAAAATGCAACTTTTTTTTTTTTTTTTTGGGGGGGGGGGGGGTCAGATCTTGCTTGGAAACGTCCAAGTTCTTCCTTTATATTTTATATTCATTCCTTTTCACTTTGGCCATAAAAAAACGCAGCAAAATCTGCAACAAGAAAAAATGCTACGTTTCCGCAACGTGGGGCCTGAGCCTTAAAGAGTGATACGCTCTGGAGCATCAGAACTCATCATTGAAAGATGTGTACAATAATTTTTTTGTTAAACCTAGCCTTATTTATATTTATTATTATTTAAGATTTTTTTTATTCTTTTTGGACAACCCCCTTTTAACTGTCATTAGTCACATTCTGAAAAGATGAACTTGTCAGCCTTCTGTTCTCAACGTTTAGGACTACTGGAACGTATACTTGGATGACATCCAGCCAGTTTATTGGGGAGTTAATTTATCAGCTTGAGTGACAGTTTCATGGTGACAACTAGTACAACCGCTTCTGTCCCTTTAGCCAAAATAGCAGCTGCAAATGAGCGAAAAAAGTCTTTGCAAACCTGGGTTTACATCTTCTTTAGGCCTCTCACACACAGCCATAATGCATTCAACCTAACTGTTGATTAAATGAACTAAACTTACATCATAGATCCCTAAGATGAGGTAAGTTTGGGTCTTTAGATCTGAGGTCAGAACAGGATTTGTGGTTTTAACTCAGTCTGGAAAATTCAACTGCATTGTGGCCATGTGCGGAAGTCGACTTTGCTGTTTCCTTCTGTTACAGGAACAGAAACAAAGGGACATATCTACCATATGATGTATATACACAGATTCTAATGGACCTCACTAACAGTAATAGAGTCCATCAGACTCTGTCATGCATGATCTCTAACGCAGATGGATTAAGTAAAACAAGTTGGTGCAGAATAACCCATATCGTCTAGGGTTAAGGTCCCACAGTACAGAAACGCAGCAGTTTTTGTTGCAGATTTTGCTGCGGTTTTTTGAGCCAAAATCAGGAGTGTCTTGAATAGGAATGGAAAATATAAAGGAGATACTTTGATCTTTCCCTTCCGACTTTTGGGTTAAAAAAAAAAAAAGCAACAAAAAAACACTGCGTTTCTGCAATGTGTGACCTCTTCTTCAAAGTCAAAAAGCGCATACTTAGTATTAATCTTTGATTTATCAAAGTTGTCTGATGCTGTTTGATAACTGTCACATTATTGGACTGTCACCGATTAATTGTTGCTTAATTTACACTAGAAAATGTAACAAAGTTGAGACCATTTTTGGTGCTTGGTGGTTTTACCAGGCCTACTTTCCAGCAAAGCCTTTTCGTACAAGTTGGAAGACTGCCTAAAACACTTGATAATGTGGTACAAGTCATATTGGACAGTTATTATTGTGTCAATCATGCCAGGATAAGTCTCCCCCATTGTTTTACTAAAATTTGGCTGCTGCTGTGACTTACTAATACAGTATATGGCCAATTGTTGGGTGTAGCTGCTTGTATGGAAATGAAATGTATATCCAAAGAATACAAAACATAAAAGATGTAATTCTAGCATAAGAATCTAAGTAAATTATGTGACATTTGCCTAGAAAAGAAGGAAATGGATTTCTGCCCACACACTTGGAACAAGTTAAAGGGAAAGTACAAATACAAATATCTAGGTAAGTCCCAAATTTGGAAGCGCGGAGGAATCCCAAATGGTAATGGTGTTTTGGAACTGCTATCCAAATAATTTCCTGTGTGATGTGTGTTCCTCCTGGTTGATCTAAAGGGATTATGTTCTAGGGCAGTTGGCAGTGACATCACCTACTATTTGGGTTGGTGCTGGAATTCCCCATATGCCCTGTGATTTCTATAGAAATCATTGCTTTCAATTCGCTTTATTCTCTCATCAAAGGAATCCTGTTTATTTGGGATATGAGAAAATCGAGAGATATAAAAGTACCGTGAGACAGTTATAGTGAGGTCTCTAATGCAGCAATAGGCTAAGCTCCCACATTGCGGAAACGCAGCTTTTTTTTGTTGCAGATTTTGTAGCAGTTTTTTGAGCCAAAGCCAAGAATGGCTACAAAAGGAATGGAAACTCTATAAAAAGTTCTTATACTTCTTCCTTCTACGGAATCCACTACTGACTTTAGCTCAAAAAAACGCAATAAAATCTGCAACAAAAAAAGCTGCATTTAAGCAACGTGGGGTCTCAGCCTTGAAGGGGCTTCCCACTAGTTGTGTGTAGGCATTTGCATGTTCTAATCCCCCATCATATGGACAGAAGAGAAGTGTTAGATTGTTTTGGGTCCTCATGTGCCCCCCCTAGTGCTCCATTCAGTTGTGGAACTGAGATCTCTGATAGTCACACAGTAGTAAATAGAGTGGTGGTCAATATGCACAACTGCCCCATTCATGTGATACATTTTCTCACGATTGCTGGGGCAATCCAAACATTTCTTAATGGTGAAACCCCTTTTATAATGTTCATCTGCCCTATTACCCTAATAGAATAACACTTTGTGTGAATGTACTCTTATTTGTCAGGTGCTGTCATTTTGGTTACTTCAGCCAATTACTGGTGTCCATAGTCATGTCAGTCACGTCGCTGTTGCAGAGATTTTGGTGCTGCAGCAATGACCTGACAGATTATTACTGGACTACACAGACTGAAGGGAAGAAGATTTACTAATATACAACTTTTAACTGGTGCCCACGGTTACTTCATTTTTTGTAGTCCAGAAAGCCCCTTCATACAAGCGTAAGGGTAAGTTCACAGAGTTTTTTTGGTCAGGATTTTGAGGCCGTATCCGCCTCAAAATCCTGACAAAAAAGACGGTTCCCATTGAAATCCCATTGAAGGTTACCCAGCAATTTTGGCCATGACCCCTATTATGCAACCAAATATTCCTGCTATTCCTTCATTAATGTTAGTGAGTGTAATCGTATTGTGACCCCTAGTGTGCTGCAACAACTTCCAGTCTCAAAAAAGTTGAGCAACTTTGCTTCAACTAGTAGTTGTGGCATACTAGGGGTCACAATGTGGCTCCATTCACTCTCATTAGTGAAGGAGTCACAGGATTACTTTGTGAACTTTAGTCATGCGATGGGAGGCACAGCCAAAATCTCCGGGTAGCCCTTGCCTTTACAGTGATTGGATTTCTTGTAAGTACAATCCACTTCCGGACACGGCCCCATTTTTCAAAACTGGTGTATGACTTTGTGATTCTGAGACTGTTTTTTGTTTTTGTTTTTTTATTACACATTGTACCTTACGCTAGTGGAACACTTTTATCAATAGTTTTTTTAAATTTGTTTAAAAAAAATGAGGAATTTGGAAAAATTTGCAATATTTAAAATGAAATGCTCTGCTTTACAGACTGTCGCACCATCCAAATTCATTAATAAATATTATGTACTATATCTCTGCTCTATGCTGGCATCATCTTTTAATTTATTTTGGAGGTTAGAAGGCTTACAGGTCTAACCGATTTTCCAAATTTACAACAAAATTTTCCGAATTAGATTTTTAGGGATCACTTCAGCTTAAAGGTCTAAATAGTAGCATCCAACTATAAATCAGCCTATTTTAAAAAAAAAACTGCACCCCTCAAATAATTCAAAACCGCATTTGGGAAATGTGGATGGAATCGGCTGGTTTTGGGCATACAGCAGACCATAGAAGGTTAGGATCATCATTAGGGTATGTTCACACGGCGGATAATGGATTCCACGTATGAACATACCACACGGCTATCCACAGTACATCAGCATCCTGTCGCGGCATTCTGCTCCAGATTAGGCTCGAGTGAATGGGCCTAATTGAGAGGGAGTCTCACGCCGTGGCTGAGTCAGCCGCGGGAAGAAGGGGCATGTTGCTTCTTTTTCCACTATTAACTAGTGGAAAAAAGAAGCGAGTAACTCCCATTGAAGTCAATGGGAGCCGTTTTTTTGCAGCGGATTTTGCCAACAAACTCCGTGTGAACATGCCCTTAGGCTTTGTAGGGCAGAATCTTTTTTGGTTGCCATGATGCATTAGCAGAGCCCCTACAGCACTAGTGCATTGGAAACTGCACCCATCAAAAAAAAAAAATTACCAAGAAGTATAGTGATCACATTTTGACCCAAGCGATCATTTCTAAAAAGAAATGCTCAGCGAATGCTGCAAAACCAAAACTGACATTTTCCCAGATGTCTGCATGCTCAACGTCTAGCTCCGTGAAAAGTTGGCTTTCCTATTATTATGCACCATTTCCTTATTTTGGGAACTCCCTACATGTGCCCTAATCTTTTGCTTGGAAATATGACAGGGCTCAGAAATGAAAGATCACCATACGCATTTGAGGCCTTGAACATTTACACTGTATTAGCAGCCAATTGCAGAGGCTTTGAAGTAAAAGTTAAAAGACTGACCCACAAAATCTTACCCAATTTTAGAATCTACACCCAATTTGTCAAGGTGTATAGTGTGCATTTTGAGCCAAAGAATTTTTTGCAAAAAGTAATGTACAAAGTAAAATTTTTGAGGGGAAAAAAAATGTCCATTTTCTGTGAGACATAACATTTTTTATTTTTGGTTGAGGGACTGTTTGGGGTACTTATGAGTTTTTTGCTCACTTTTTATTCTGTCTTTTGTCATACCTTCCAATGGTTTTCATGTTCACATTGTTCACCATGGGTAAAATAATGGTTTTAGTTTGCTTGCACAGGTTGAATCTTCTAATTGCTGGTTGTTGTATTGTATACACTTGTATTGCGGTGTATATAGCATGTCAGCCTATGCACAGACATAAGCTGACTATCTACAGGGCCGGCTCCAGGTTTGTGTGGGCCCATGGGGACACATTTTAAAGCAACTTATGCGCACTGTAGTAGAAAAAACAACCAATATTGGGTGTTTTTTGCTGAGATAGACCGACAGGAGGAGACTGTAATACATTCATTCCATAATTCCATACAAGTAGATGGAACCAGTTCAGATGACGGAAAGTAAAGAGGAATTTGAGGTAGAAATCTACCTCAAATTCTGCCCATCATCCCTACTGTGTTTTGTTGCAAATATTGCAAAGAAAAAAATAAAAAAAATTGGATGTTCACTACCCACAAACTATTATACTCTGGAGTCTTTTCCTACAAAAGCATTTTACTTTGTATGATTTGGGGTTCTGCCAGGGGGTTCTACCTCTTTAGTTGGATAGGCGACTCATTTCTGTAGCACTAGCAGTGGCGTAACTACTGGGGAAGCAGCAGAGGCAGCTGCCACAGGGCCCGGGACATTAGGGGTCCGGTGACAGCCGCTACCGCTGTTTTTTTTGTTTTGTTTTTTTTTTAATAGGCCATTACCGACTGGAGTTACTCCGTGGGCCCCGCAAACATCATTATTATACTCATGGGTCTTTTCAGACCCCCGAGTATAATGATCGGAGGCCCGGGAGAGGTAAGCGAACATAACAAACAGTGTTACTTACCTCTCCACACTCCGCGAAGGCTTCAGGGCCTACTTGTGTGATGTCTCAGATGTCACATGACCAGGGCCTGCATCCTTATGCGTCGCGACGCAGGCCCCCGGTCACATGATGTCCCTGACGTCATTGAAGATAGCCGACAGTGGGGAGCGCAGGGATAGGAAAGTAACAGTGTTTGTATCCCCCTCTCGGTCTCCAATTATTATACTCTGGGGTCTGAAAAGATAATAATAATATAATATAATAATTGTCAATGGGTGTCCACAATGGAGCATAATACTGGGTGATAGGGCCACTATGGGGCATAATACTGGGTGATGGGGCCACTATGGGGCATAATACTGTGTGCAGGGGCAACTATGGGGCATAATAGTGTGCGCAGGAATGGGGGTGGTCGGGGTCTTCTGTGTCGGTCGGGGGGGGGGGGGATATGTCAAAGTTTCATCACGGGGCCCTGCCATTCTTAGTTACGCCACTGAGCACTAGCCATGTTTCAGCAGCAGTTCCCTATCTATATTTATAGTAAAACAGTGGGATATCTCAGAAGCTGGCAGATATATCAGGGTATTTCCTACACTGACCTTCTGTTGATGCCCTTTTATCCCAAGTGGATATTAAATAAAGGCTGTGAGATTTAGATTTACCAGATATATGATCATCTGCACCAAGAACTTCTATTGTGCCAATGGGATTTGCATAACAACTGTATTCATAGGCAAGTAACTCAGTCAATTGCCACAATATATAATGTGTACATCTGTCTGAATCGATGGATATCTAATATTTTTAGTGTGTTTTTGCATAGCAAAGAAAATGTGCACTAGACACAAAAACTAGTTAGCAAACCGTCTTGGAGTGACTTAGAAAGATTTGACTGCACCTTTGAAGGTGGACTGAATGTGGATATACTGTATTGCCTATGGTGGGCAGTATTGAACTTTTTACTTTTCATAAATTGCTTTCCCATAATGAAATGATGGTTTGGAGAGAAAATACATACTCTAATTATGTCTATGATTAATACATGTAAATTCATAATGAGAAGTAAAACAAGAATGCAAAAACAGTATTGCTACATGTAGAGTCTGGAGAGTATTTTTATAGGTCATTTACATGATGAAATGTAACTAGTCTCTTTTAAGATCTTACTCATCTCTTTTTTATGTTTGTATAGTAAAACAGTAAAATTTTGCCCAGACACCTGTATATAGTAGGGGCTCTTATTGATTGTTGTAGCCCATCATAGCCAAAGTATGCCAGTCAATGCAGGCATTCAGAGGTCTAGCTATTGGGGGTACAGATTGCATAAACGGCCTGGTGCCTAAAGGATGCCAAAGGCCACTTGCCACGTAAGTAGAAACCACTGTTATAAAAAGGCACATGGTTCTCATTGGAGTACGGGTAGGTGAGCTCTTGTATAATATAGGAAAACTGAGGCTTAGCTATGTCTCCGATATTATAAAAGGCCTCCAGCCCATCGACGTCGGCTGTTATAAGTACCGGAGCATGCCACTAGTGTGAACAGCAGTTATCACCGCATATATTCATCGTATATCTTTAATATTGGCAGCTAGATTTTTTGATTCATTGGCATATCAATCATAACATTTAGATGAGATTATTGCTCCTGATGAACCTGTCGTATTCTAAATAGGGGAAACGCATAGAACATTGTGAGCCATCTTGAGCGTGTAGTGAGTTATATAGCCCCGTGAATCAATTAGGAGCTATGAGCTATAGCTGTATAGATATGTAGTCAAGTGATAGAAGGGGGAGAGAGATGGATATGCCCCCCCCTTAGGGTTGTAGGGGTCTGTATCCTCATAGGACCTCTAACTGAACGTACTTATGTGTCAGTGGATCTGGTTGCAATAAACTAGTCCTGAGTTAAGTCTAGTCAGGGAGGCTATTTCAATTTTGTAGGTATAGGAGGTGTACCAAGGGTAAAGTAGACTTGCAATAGGACATTTCCTGCCTATGGGGATCATCCTGGTACTAAGGGGCCAGTGACATTGATGTGACTGAAGCAGGCATTGGATATTCATGTTGCACACTAACAGGGCAATGATTTCAGAGAAGCCCAATTTCAGTTGGAAAGGTCGATTCATTATCTATCAATGGGGACGGAGTCACTACCTCACTGATTTGTTTTTTTATGTAGTAGTGGACATCCTCTTATGTTTTTATTGTATATCAATTAAAGGTTATGTTTTATATATTAGTTGTAACGATTCAGTTTCTGTGGCATCTGTTTGCCAGTTTCAGAGATGTAACTGCACCTTTTAAGGTGCGCTGAATGTGGATATATTGACTATAGTGGTCAGCATTGAACTTTTTGCTTTTCATAAATTACTTTCCCATAATGAAATGATGGTTTGTAGAGAAAATACATACTCTAATTAGGTCTATGATTAAAACATGTAAATTCATAATGAGAAGTAGAGCAAGAATGCAAAAACAGTATTGCAACATGTACAGTCTGGAGAATATTTTTATAGATCATTTACATGGTGACGAAATGTAACCAACCCCTATTTAGATCTTACTCATCTCTTTTTTTAATGTTTTTATGGTAAAAGTGTAAATTTGCCCAGACACCTGTATATAGTAGGGGCTCTTATTGATTGTTGTAGCCCATCATAGTGTATACTGGACAATGCAGGCATTCAGAGGTCTAGCTATTGGGGGTGCAGATTGCATAAAGGCCCTGGCGCCTAAAGGGTGCCAAAGGCCACTTGCCACATAATTGGAAACCACTGTTCTAAAAAGACACATGGTTTTCACTGGAGTACGGGTAGGCGAGCTTTTGTATAATATAGGAAAACTGACGCTTGGATATTGTTAAAGGCCTCCAGGCCATCATGGCTCAATAGCTAAGATTAGTTTTTCACTGACGGACAATAATGCAATAAAGCAATTGTTTCTCTAATGTGACTTACACACAGACACAATTAAACCAATTTTATTGGACACCTATGTTATCATTTAAAAAAAAAAATAGTGGTTTTCCTATTTAATCAAGTTATTCCTTATTTATAGGATAGTGTATAATTTGCAGATTATTGGGATCTGTCCACTCAGGTCAGGAGAAATTGGGTATAAATATGCACAATTTTGCACAAGTGAGCTCAAAAAAAAAAAAAAAGTAGCAAATATCTACTTTACAACTTTTGCATGTCAAAATTCTGGAGTGCAGGGGTTAATAAATCACACATGCTCCATCAACAAGCTTCATGTAACCTGAAATAGTTCCATTGAAAATAATACTCATGTAACTATGTCAATAGGAAAATAAAGATTTGGGTCCTTAAATGTAACTATGGAGAAAAAAAATAGGGAAAAAAACTTGGTTGAAAGAGATTTCAGTTCAAATATAAATAAAGGTTAAAGGGGTATTCCCATGTCGCATACTCACCAGTCTTCACTCCTGTAAAATCTTCTTTCTTCCTGGTTTCTTGCATCATTTGGTGGGCGGGGTTTCACATGCAATCTGCCGTTTAGCTCCGCCCCCAAATTCACGTGTAGCTCCGCCCACCCATATTGGACTATGAAGTACAGGCAGCAGCAACTCCATTCTGTGTTACATACAGAGACTGCCTGTCTCTGTCATAATGAACACAATTGAATTAGCTAGCCTGATAACTGGGAGAACAGATGAAAGCAGCTCCTCTCCCCTATCTGAGTGCAGGAAGGTCACATGGTGTAGACACAGGAATAGCTAGATACACAGGCTCACTCCCTGCACTTAGCCCCTCCTCCCTCCCCCCTCAGAGCAGCAGATACATCACTTGACTCATGAGCAGCTAAGTCAGCGCTGTGGCCACAAAGAATTGAATAAAGTAAGATAGTGGACAAACAAAGCAGTTTTGCTGAAGCAGTGTATTTAGGAAAAGTCTTACATCCACATTAACAAGCAGTATAGATAGGATCCTTGTGATGGGACAACCCCTTTAAAGCTGTTGTCCCAATTTTAAAAGTTATCATATGTCCTATAACTATGTGATAGTTGGGGGGTCCTAACGCTGGCACCCCAACAAAGATTAGAGCTTCCACTCCATTCTGTATGAGACTTGCTACAATACAAAGAGTGGTAGTCTTCAGCAGGTCCATAGAAAATGAGGGGAACAGAAGCCTATGGATGCAAGTGGCTTCGCCATTCAGACAGGGGAGCGGGTCCCATGTTCCACCACTATTCCTCATCCATACCTCCACCCAACTATTACATGGCTGAAAGAGGGACAAAATCTGCAGTGCACAAAGAATCAAATTTGCGTATGATAAGTCTTACCTGTAACCCCACCCATTGCTTTTGTGCCCTTACACATTATGATGCCACCTTGCAGCCATCACACAAATGGAATGTCATTGGAAGACATACACAGGGATTGGGCTGCTGCTGATCACCTGGAAGACCTGGAAAAGATTTTTTAAGTTTAGACTATTCTAAGCATATAGATACAACAACCGTAACATACAGTGCTGTGAGAACGTATTTGCCCCCTTCCAGATTTGTTTTGTTTTTTTGCATACTTAGGGCTAGTTCACACGTGAACAAAGGGGCGGATTTTGACAACGGATTTCGCTTCAAAATCCGCCCCTTTACAATAGTGGTCCATGTAGATTGCATTTTTTTTTTCTGCTAGCAGAAAAAAAGAAGCGACATGACCTTTCTTCAGGCGGAAGCCGCGGCGCGCTGAGCCGCGGCTTCCACCTAGCGGCAGCACGCTGCGATGTTGGCTCATTCATTTGAACTGGCTACAGAGGGGAAAGCCGCGACCGCGATGGTTGCGGCAGGCGGATTTTGACCAGAGAGTGACGCGGCTCCCGCGCCACTCTCTGTGTCAAAATCCGCCCCCACCGCCCCGTGTGAACGAGCACTTTATGCTTTTACACAAAGCCTGGAATCTCCATCGTTGGGGTCCACAATTGACCTGACTGATGGCGCCTCTGGGTTTTGTGTGAACCTAGTGTAAGTATGACAAAAAAAAAAAAAAAAGACGGACCGCTACAACAGCAGTTATACAGGGACACTAGGGGACCCCATTGACAGGACTTTTGCAGGACATTTTTTCCACCATTTTTCAGCAATCTCTGCGATGTAGAAATGAACAAAACCATACACTGTTCAAATTATCAAGCAAATTTCAATATTAGACAAAAATAACATGTATGAATATAAAATGCAGGGTTTTTTCAACGGTGAGTTGATTTATTAAGGGAAAAAAGCTATCCAAACCCTATGTTAAAAAGTAATTGCCCCCTAAAATCAATAACTGGTTGTGCCACGCTTGCCATGTAAGTGCCAATAATAATTGCCAATGATTTTTTTTTTGTTAATGTATTTTAATTGATTTTTCTGAGTTGTATAAACAGATACAGTAAACAAATCAGAAACAGAGAACAAAAGGAGAATAAAATAATAGGTTTAACACAAAAAAACCCAAAAACTTGCAAGTCTTCAGTAGATGATACCTTTTTTTAATAGCTAACTCATAATGATGACAGATTATAGCGTTTCGAAGTTCCCTGCTTCTTCTTCAGATATAACTAAAAATAATTTCTGAAGGCTGCATATTTATGTACAACAGGACACATAGGGATAGAATTTTAGGAGGGAGGGGGAAGAGGCTTATTGGTATGTACAAGTAAACAAATCCCCAGTTCCCAGGTTCTTAACAGTTCAGAGTGTCTTTATGGCTGTCTAAGGTCAGTGATTTCTGTAGGATGCCATGAACTCATGTGAAAGGTTCATTCCATTCTCCAGAGTGTTAAATGGGGTCATTGTACTCTGTAGTTTGTCTGTTCTTCTTGGATTTAAAATTCCCTCTTAAAATCATAATTTTCATGTCATTGGTGATATTATGATCTTCATTGCAGAAATGTTTTGACACAGAAAGGTCCATTCTTTGTTCTCTAATTGTATGGCGATGTGAGTTCATTCTCATTCTGAGCTTCTGACCGGTCTCTCCAACATACAGATTTTCAGTGGAACATTTGGCGCACATTATTAAATACACTACATTAGGTGTGTTACAGGTGAACATACCTGGGGTCTTATATTCCCTGTTAGAGTTTGGTATCTCTATCCTGTCAGTGGTCAGTATGTGAGGGCAGATTTTGCATCTTTTCGGTCTGCATGGAAATGTTCCTGTGTTGGATGGAGGTGACAGTGAGCTACTAATGACCATATTCCTGAGGTTTGGTGGCTGTCTATAGCACAGGAGAGGGGGGTCTGGAAATATGGATTTTAGACGGTTATCTTTTTGCAATAGTGGATGTAATTTGCGTGTGATTCCTCTCAGCATCTCCAGGTGTGGGTTATATGTGATATGTGTTATAGGTCTAACACAGTAAAGTAGTAAAAGCAACAACAGGGAACAGGGACAAAATAGGAGGGGAAGGGGGGAAAAAGGGAGGGAGACCCATCAGTGATCTCATAAAGTGCAGTAAGTATCCCATGGAGAACAGATAGAATTGAAGGTTTCCACCATGTTATTTAGGCTAGCTGTCAGGTTCTCTGGCCTATAGAGATTCTTCATATGGGCAGGAAGATCTGTACATTTCCAATGTAACGCTATAAGTGTCTTAGCTATGCATAAACATAAAAACAGTTTAGAGGATCTCTTGCCCAGTTGTTTAGGAGTTAAGTTAAGCAAATACATGGAGGGATGCAGCGGCACCCATTGAATAAAGAGAATTGTTCGTGTGGGCAGTGCACGGTAAACACACGGACCCCATTATAGTCTATGGGGCCCGTGCACTTTAACTGCACAGCGATTGCAGTTACGCTTGTGTTCCATCCGTAGGGGTCCTCATGCGGATCCTTACGGATGGAACACATCAGCATATGTGAACCAAGCCTAATCTGTAATGCACATGACCAGACTTTGTATCCACAACTGAGGATAAAAGTATGGAGCTGTACATTTCAATGGTCCCGTACACACAGACGTTCTTTTTCTGGAATTTTTTTGCCAAACTGAAGAGTTGCAAATTATGGAGCAGATCCTATATCTATCCTATAGCTGTCTGCAGTTCTGGCTCTGTCAATTCATTTTTAATGTATAAGTCAGTGATAACCACATCCATGCCATTTGTGTGCAGGAGACGTCTTAAGCCTGGTTCACATCTGCATTCGGTATTCTGTTCAGGGAGTCTTCATGGGGACTCCCCCCCCCCCCCCCCAAGAGAATACCAAACGTGCTGACAAGTGGTGAGCAGTGAAAGCACACAGACCCCATAGGCTATAATGGGGTCCATATGTTTTCTGTGCACTGTCCACACAGAACATGCAGAGAGGAAAGTACTTCATGAACTATTGTCCTCTCCGCATGACTCATGTGGACACCATGCACAAAACACACAGACCCCATTATAGTCTATGGGATCTTTGTGCTTTCATTGCTCACTGCCTGTCAATGCGTTCGGTATTTTGTTTGGAGGGTCCCCAAGTGGACTCCCCGAATGGAATACCGAACACATATGTGAACCAGGCCTAAGGCTGAGACCTCACGTTGCAGAAACACAGCGGTTTTGTGACAGTTTTTTTTAGCCAAAGCCAGCAGTGGATTGAGCAGAAGGTATATAGGAGCTTTCTTTATATTTCCAATTCCTTTAGTAGCCATTCTTGGTTTTGGTTGAAAAAAAAAAATGCAGCCTTAGGGTAAGTTCACACGAGGTTTTTTGGTCAGGCTTTTGACGCCGTATCCTGACCAAAAAGATGGCTCCCATTGAAATCAATGAGAGCCGTTTGTTCCGGCTCTCATTGGAAAAAAAAAAAAAAAAAGAAGCGATATGCTCATTCTTTCAGGCGGATTCGCATCGCAACATCTGCCTGAAGACACTCCCTCCCAACTAGACCCATTCATTTAGACCTAATCTGGAGCGGAGGGCGCGACTGGATGCCGGTGCACATCCAGTCACAGCTGCCATATCTTGGGCCAGAACCTGAGGTAGCCTCCGCCCCAGGTTCCGGTCCAAAAAAACCTGTGTGAACTTATCCTGATGGTGTTTCTTTTCAGGTGGTGACACACTGTGTACCCAGATGCGGCTACAGCTAAATCCAGTCCCCTGTGCACCAGTGCTGTCGGTTTGGGGTAAGTGTGACACTCATTAATTCCTGACTGGGGTTTTGCTGTTGCCACACAGTCAGGAATTAAAAGTGGCTGAAATTAAACCGCATTTCACTTACAAAAAAGTGAAAGTACCAGTGCCCAGGGACTAGATACAGCATCCAGGTACATCGTGTGTCACAATCCTGCTCACTCTGCCCACAGTCACATACATTTACCTCTAGTTGTAGGTTACACATGTACTGACATTGCTTCCAATGGAAAAGTACGCATGTATCCAGGCAAATAGTGGTAAAGGTATGTGTCCAGGAGCACAGTATGACAGCACCCCTATGTTACAGTATGTGGTA
Organism: Leptodactylus fuscus; assembly: GCF_031893055.1. Lineage (NCBI taxonomy): Eukaryota > Metazoa > Chordata > Amphibia > Anura > Leptodactylidae > Leptodactylus > Leptodactylus fuscus. Next base: position 74,007,198 of record NC_134270.1, read on the forward strand.
TGACTTTAGTGCAGGTGTCATCAATATTAGAATTAGGTTGTCTACTCTTGGTGTAACAAAAAACCCCTTTAAGACCCCATTAACATCTGCGTTTGGATTTCCGTTCGGGAAGTCTGCTTGAGGACACCCCTAACGGAAACTTAATCTAGATTAAAAAGCAGTTACCAGGGAAATCGAGTGGAAACCACACAGACCCCATTATAGCCATGGGGTCCATGTGATTTGCTTCGGTAACTACTTTTTAATGCGTGTAGGTTTCTCTTCATGGGGTGCCCAAGTGGACTTCCCGAATGGAAACCTGAACGCAGATGTCAACCGGGTCTAAGGCTGGGGCCCCACGTGGTGTAGACACCACTTTTTTTTATGCATCTATGTGAATCCAGCCATTAGAATGCAGAATTTATAGTTCTTTCAAATAATATTTGGTTTATATTACATTGAATTTCTTTAATATAATTAAAATATAGTTTAAAGTGATTATATGTGTAGTCAGTTACCGAATTGTGATGTTGGTACAGTATCTTAGAATTTAAGGCCCCACTTGAAAACTTGCCCAGGGCCCCATTTTACCTAAAACTGGCCCTGCCCAAAATGATATACAGTAACTAAAAAGTACACCTGACCTTGCCAAAAAAAAAAAAAAAAAGAAAAAAAAAAAAAAAGAGATGCCCTATGCATTGCCCAACACAGAAATATAAAAAAAAAAATAGTAATGGGTGTCAGAATATGGAGAAAAAACCCAAAACAAAACTTTTTTTTGCAAAGTTTTTGTTAAGGGTTAAAATGTAAATAAAACTCTATAAATTTGTTATCCCCAGAATCTTACCTAAACATAGAATACACTTGACATGTAAGCAGACCCACCAATCTTCTTTTGATGATCTATCGTAGGGATACATCACCCCTTTAAAATATTATGTAGAATAATATATGTATCCCATAAAATGGTGCTCAAAGGTGGACATGAGTCTTAAATAGCATCAGGAGAACACTGCACAGAATAGCTGGAAATTGGCAGAATACCCTTGTGTATTGTAGATTAACCCATAATAGATTTCTTGATTTATTGCAGTAATAATGTGTAGAGGAAAGACACAGTTATCTCTCTGGACACCTGTGTAAATGTGCGTAAATACACATTTAATGCTGATACAGTCACTAAGCTGCATACACTTAATGCCATATTGAAATAATTTACAACTTCTTCTCATGGCACAGTAAAACTTGGGGAAACTCGAGCGGCACGTACATGGAATATCTGGAGAGGGTAGTGCAATTGCAGAAAAGAAAAGATAGGTCTTACAGCAGTAAGGATTATAATTATCCTGATGGACATAGACGTAAAAACAATAGGGGATGTGGTTAGGGAATATTCACCAACACTTAGTAGGCTCTGTCCAGGAGAACAGCACACTCGGGCTGCATTCACATTTGTGCCTGAGTCTCCATTGAAGACTCCATTGTAACGTCTGCCTGAAATCAATGGATGAAAAAGTCCTGAACACACTTTTTTTTTCCAATTTAAATGGACAGACACCTGCTCTATGTGTAACCACTATTTTAGTAGTCTGACTATCCACCTAATGTGAACTTGGTGTGAGCTTTCTTGTGATGTGGATACTAAATGTGCACATAAAGTGCTTAAGTCCCATACAAAATTACCAACTTCCCCCGCCTGCTGTTCTAGTCCAAGAGGTCATTCCTTTTTTTGGGGAAGCCTCCCAGAATTTATGCGAGGGTATGAGTAAGGCTAAATTCACACAGCAGAAAATGAAGAGGAATATGAGACGGATGTCCGCTTCAGATTCCTCTTCCATCCTGCGGCAGAGCTCTGAAGGAGAGGATAGGTCATCAATAGCAATGAACTGGATGGGATTATCCTCAGATAATTGACAGATTATTATCCTTTTCTATAAGTAGCAATAAAATTGGAATAACAATCACAAAACCATCCCTTTTTAATTTTTTAAAATATTTTTTTTACTGTACTTTTGGAATTCATATTTAAATAATATAGATAATAATCATACTAAGTGCGTTTTATTTTTGTATCTAAAATGTAGATGTCTAAAATGTCTCTCTTCTGTTTTATGATATTAGGGGGCACCTCTACCCCATCTTAGGGTTCATACTAGGATTATCCTCTACCCTGCTGACCTTTTCATTGTTATTGGTGAGTGGCCCTTTATGTCTTCACTATGATTATGTTATGTGTATGTTCCTTTACATCCTCTTCAGTACCTACCTTCCCTGTCATGGATCATAACTTCTAGAGACGGTATCTGTTCCACTTGATTTAATATCTTCACGCCAGGTAGTTCGGCTGAAGACCAATTACTATGCATACAGTCGTGCTAGTTATCCGCAAGAAACTCCTTCGCATGTTGTACGCCGTACATGAAGTCGCGTTTCTGAAAATGTTTATAACTGTTGTATCAACTCGTGACATATTTTGTAATTATTGTAAATATGTACTACTGTCCACGATATTCCACTATATTTAGACGTTTGTACGGGCACATTTGGTGTTTATGTCTGCTCACATGTGGTATTGATATGATGTATTTAATTTGTAGAGTCTGAGGAAGGCTCATTGGGAGCCGAAAACGTTCACATGTACACGATCCTATGTGATTACCAGAACTGTTTGAATAAATTCTACTCGCATCCAAATTTCCAGTGTGATCTTCTTTTTGCCTAAGGAGACGGTCCCAAGCCGTCTCCTTAGGCAAAAAGAAGATCACACTGGAAATTTGGATGCGAGTAGAATTTATTCAAACAGGGTCTAGTCACACTTTCCTATATTACCTCCCCTGCATAGTTATTGGTATAATCGGTCGAATACCATGCGGTAATCGCAGTAATAACTTGATTCCCCTCCCATCTCCCCTGGCACTTTTTTACACTAATAACTATGCAGGGGAGGTATTTGATCGAATACTACTCGCTCATCTCTAGTTATAACCCTTACTGGTCCTCCTATGTCTCATTCAAATTTTGCACCAGAGCCTACAGAATTTTAGCCACTCAGAGTAGTAATACAGGCTGGGCTAGCAGTTTACCAGCCAGGTGGCAACCCAAGGCACAGTTGCTTAGTGGTTTCTATTACATATTTTGCTTTGTGATCATGTGAACATCACATTTTCATGCTGTTGCGTAGTCACCAAACTTAAACCACAGAGGTAGACAATTGTATGCAGTTATGTACCAAGCTACCATGTTAGAAGGAGATCTAATACAGGGGGCCACACGGTGGCTCAGTGGTTAGCACTGCAGCCTTGCAGCGCTGGAGTCCTGGTGTTCAAATCCCGCCAAGGGCAAAAAAAACCATCTGCAAGGAGTTTGTATGTTCTGCCCGTGTTTGCATGGATTTTCATCCCATATTCCAAAAAAAGACATACTGATAGGGAAAAATGTACATTGTGAGCTCTATGTGGGGCTCACAATCTACATTAAAAAAAAAAAAAAAAAAAAAAAAAGGAGATCTAATACGGTAGCTGACTCGCATGAAAGCACAGCAGGTTGCATTTTTCTATAGAGTCATAATAGCTATGTGTATATCAATTCCATAGGGGTTCTCAGACATTAAACAGGATCCAGCAGCTCAGGGGACTCATACAAAGGATGAAAACTGGACAAGGGTAATTCAATAATCATGTCATTCATTCAATCAATACTGTTCTTTCTCTCCCATAGACTAGGCAACATATCCTTTCCCTCCAATTTACTAGCCTATGAATTTTACTCTTCCCAATCCCCCATTACTACCTGATTTGCATACATAATTGCGGTACTTTTCTTACTCACAATCAAGTCTGTCTGCGTTTATGTTATCATTTTTACCTCCGTCACTGTTTATCTTGCTGATTATCCTAATGTCACTTATTTGGTACACCCTACTTAATGTCATGGAAACAAAAAGAGGAACTTCCAGCACATTCTGAATTTGTTTCCTGCTGAATAATAATAAAAAAAATGATTAACCCTATCTGCATGTGACCTCTCTTCCAGTAAAGAGATCCACTAAATTCTACGAGACTGTAAACTGCTGCCTATTTTTGTTCACAGAGCTAGTTTAAAAAGGTTTAACCCTTTCCCACCTGTGACATTTTTCAATTTTCATTTTTGACTCCCCGCCATCCAAACCCCATAACTTTTTGATTTTTATGTTCACATAGCCATATGATGGACTAATGTTTGCAGGACAAATTGTTCTTCATAATAGTACTATTTATTATTCTGTACAATGTACTGGGAAGCTGGAAAAAAGATTCTTAATGGGGTGGAACAGGAGAATAAGTGCATTTCTCAATGTACTGGGAAAAGCTGGAAAGTGCATTTGTACAACTTTCTTGTGGGCTGTTTTTATGACTGGCACTCTGCAGACAAAATAACATGTCACTTGTATTCTATGTTTTGGTACAATTCCAGTGATGCCAAATTGATATAGTTTTATTTACATTTTACCCCTTAACAAAAATCTAAAACGTAATTTTTTTTTATTTTTTTTTACAAACTCACTGTAACTTTTTAAAATTTTGGTGTATAGTGTAAGAAGGTGACCGGCAAAGTTCTGGAGTCACGATATATCTCCACCTGATTCCTGACTTATATGTGGTCGAGTGCGGGTTTGGAATAGGCCTCAGCCCAGGTGTGGGTCCTGAGTCTCGTTACTGGCCTATAAAAGGCTGCAGAGCCTGCACTTCAGGGGAGATCCTGGGAGGAAAGGAAATGCCTGGGTCTAAAAAACTTTCAAGTAAGGTATCCAGCAATCAATGGTTAAAGATGATGTAAAATCCAAATTTTTATTTTTGCTTCATTAAAAAAAAGTTTACAAAAATGCCATATTGTGTTTGGCCATATTTGACTCACAAATTACAGGATAAAAAGAGCGTCCGGGCTGACGCGTTTCGGAACATATGTTCCTTAGTCGTAGCCTGATGTTAGACTGTGTGTGAACACTCTTTAAAGACATGTTGTGAACACCTTAATACCTGCAGCAATTTGAGGAGATTGGGTAATTAACCCCAAGCTGCCCAAATAGAGATGCCATGGACACAAAATAACAACAACAAACATAGAGAAAAGATATATCACAAAAAGATAAATATGTACAACATATAAAGATTAGTGTTAAAAACAAAAATACACTCCACAAGAAAATTTGTCTAAAGAGTATGTAAGTGAATGTAAAAAGTTATTCATCTGCATATGTAAATCACAAGGAAAAGGATCGTAGTAACAAATAATTCCAATGAAATGTATGAAATATAGACTATATCAAATGAGTCGTGCATAAAATGATAGGTAAATATTATCAGTAAAAAAACAAAACAAAACAAAAACAAAACCACAACCATATGTATGTATGTATGTGGATGCCTCACAATGACATCAATGGATCGTGTCCACACACTCCTTTCCGCTTTACGTGTTAATGCCTGGGTCTGTCCTGACACTGAGAGCCTTGTGATACAGTACTGTGTTGTTTTTTTTTGGTTGATTTGTGTGGCTGGTAGTAAGCCACATGTACAGTTATTATTTTCTGTTTAGTTAGTGTTCAGACGAACAGGATATTGTTTGATGTTATTTTTCCAGAAATTAAGGCTGTAGTTTATTTTGCTTATCCTGTGCCTGACGTAAAGGTTTATTTAATTTGCTGTTTTTTTTTTTGTTTTTGTTTTTTTTAAATAAACCAGTTTTTGCTACATGATTTATGTCCCTGTCTCTGACTGGTTGGATCGGCACCACTGCTTCTAATGAGCTACCTTCCCCACAGTAGGGATACATAAGGCATCTTTTTTTGCAGCTCCATGCGTACTTTGAAGTTATACTATATTGGGGATCGTTTATTGCTTTGATCACAAAACAGCAAAAAATAAATAAAACTGCATATGTAAAAAGAAAAGGGGTCAAACTTGCAATACAGGCTAAAAAGAAGCAACAGGATACATACAAAAATCATTGCTTCACAATAAATAACTGTCCAGTCCTGAAATAAAAGAGATCCAAATAATGATATTAAGTACAGTCATGGCTGTAATTGTTGGCACCCCTGAAATTTTTCCAGTAAATTAAGTATTTCTCCCAGAAAGTTATTGCGATTAAACATTTTTGTTATACACGTGTTTATTTCCTTTGTATCTATTGAAAAAAAGGCAAATTGTACATAATTTCACACAAAACTAAAAAAAAATGGTCCTTGTCAAAATTGTTGGCACCTTTTCAAAATTGTGAATAAATAACTTTGTTTCAAGCTTGATGGTTGGTCAAACTCACCTGTGGCAAGTAACAGGTGTGGGCAATATAAAAATCACACCTGAAAAGAGATAAAAAGGAGAAAAGTCTTAATCTTTGCATTCTGTGTGTGCCACATTAAGCATGTAGAACAAAAAGAGGAAAAGAGAACTGTCTGACGCCTTGAGAACCAAAATTGTGGAAAAATATCTACAATCTCAGGGTTACAAGTCCATCTCCAGAGATCTTAATGTTTCTTTGACCACAGTGTGCAACATAATCGAGGCATGACAATGTAGATAGCCTCCCTGGTCATGGATGGAAGAAAACAAATTGAAGAAAGATTGCAACGAAGGATAGTCCGGATGGCGGATAAGCAGCCTCAGTCAAGTTCCAAAGAAATTCAAGCTGTCCTACAGGCTCAGGGTGTATCAGCATCAGTGTGAACTATTCGTTGACATCTGAAGGAAATTAAACGGTATGGCCATGTAGATCCCAGTGTGAGTAAGCTGGGTTTAGGTCATGGGTCTTGCAGCAGGACAATGAACCCAAACATATTTCAAAAAGCACCCAGAAAGGAGCTGGAGAGTTCTGAAGTGGCCAGCAATGATTCCGGATCTAAATCTCATTCAACAGCTATGGAAAGAGCATAACACTGTTAGGAGAAGGCACCCTTCAAATATGAGAGATATGGAGCAGTTTGCAAAAGAAGAGTGGTCCACAATTCCAGTTGAAAGGTATAAGAAACTTGTTCATTGTTATTGGAAGCAATAGATTTCAGTTGTTTTTTTTTCCACAGAGTGTTGAGGGTGCCAGTAATGCCATTCACACTTCAGCATGATTTCCTTTCATTGAGAATCTGCCGAAATTGCAGAAAAACAGATTGGGAATGGTTTGCAAATGGATTTTTAAAGCAATCTGCAGGTGTCAGTTTGCAGCCTCTCTGCCGGGAATCCGTTTTTTTGCATAGACACAAAGTCGGACATGCAGGACCAGCTGTGACCCCTGCAGATCAGCTGTGCTGAGACAGTGCGGCTACAGGTAATATGTCAGGAGCTGTGCAGCTCAGTCGTCATATGATGTTCACCACTGCAGTACCTAAACCCACGGCTACACATTGTACGGTAAATTAGTGGTGTGTCTCCTGGAATTGCTAACATTACTGATCGCTGCGCTGTCCCTGAAAAGATGATCTAACAATAGGCTATCAATATTAGAAAAGTGGATAAACCTATTTAAAGAGGTTGTCCAGGAATTGGAGGAAACAATGTGGTTGTTGATGTGTAAAATAATTTTTCTTTTATAACCTTGGAGAACGCCTTATGGTTATACACATCTGATTGTCCAATAAAATACACTAACTGGATATGTTCAGTTACTGTTCAGCTCTGACATTCTCCTCATGGTGGACTTCGATCAGTGGGCCTTTAGTAAAAGTAGTTAAGTACCTCTGTGAAGGATATCATCTTTGCGAAGCTGCTTGGAACACCCCAGACCCTAGATTTATTGAAAATTTTGGTTTTACAAAATCCCAAAATTCCAGACAAAATCTGAAATGCATTAAAGAGAAATACGAAAAGGAGAGATGAAAAAAGGGAAACAAACCACATCATCAAAAAGAGAAATGGCATACATAATAGCAGTACAATGGGAGAAAACAGGGTGACAAGGGAGGGGTAATATTAGGGGGAGGAGTCAGAAACCGTTGAGGGCATAGTAGGCATCCTGAAATGACAAAATCGCTTGGAACACATCGAGGGATTGATTTAACGAAGCTGTCATACTCTCCAAGCTATGAATATCTTTAATACGACCAATAAGGTTAGACCCAGAGGGAGGGGAGGCCCTCCTCCGGCGTAGGGCAATAAGAGTTTTGGCAGCCGTGCACAGGTAGAGAAACAACTTAGAAGAGTGCTTACCAAAATGAGTAGGAGGGAGATTAAACAAGTAGGTAAGGGGGTCTAAAGCAGAACCCTGAATAAAAAGGGCATCAGTCAAAGATTTAACCTCCTGCCAAAATGGGCGTATCCCCAGGCAATCCCAGAATATATGAAACAAGGTACAAATACCTGTTAGACAGCGCCAACAATGGGGGGCGGGGATGTTAGGATTAAGGGAGTGCAGTAATGCGGGGGTATGGTACCAATGCATAAGGAACTTGTACTGAGTCTCATGGAATGTTATGCACAAAGAATATTTTGCAGCCCGGGACCAAATGAGTTGCCACTGCTCAGGCAAGATCTGCCTATTCAAGGCCTCGGACCATTTGGCCATATACTTATGGGTAGGGAAACTTTGCTTATCAGGAGAGGACAGGATCCTGTAAATACTGGATATTAAACCTGCAGTGGAGGTACCAGCTCCAGATCACCCTTCTTACTTTCCACTCATGAACCGTGAATGTGCTGAGTTCATAGGATAATATGAAACAAGCTTTATACATTTTATATATTTATTAACCCGAGTGGATCGGTATTAGCCACTAACAGATACAGAAATCCATATCAGTGGATGACCAGCAAAAACAGGTAAAAGCACAATACAATACATAACATAAAATGGGAATAAAAGATAGAAAAGAAACAATACCAAAACAAGTTTGTAGTTTGGTTTGCTGGGGCCTCACTCCTTGGGCTCAGGGCGCATGCTTAAGTCAGTAATAGAGCCTCAGTCTGCTCACATGGCAGAACTACCTTTGTCCCCTCCCAAGTGAGACCATATACTAACCTTGCCTCCTTCCTTGGGTGATGTCACAAACAGGGGAAGTCCCATACTTCATCTTGAAACCAAATAAACATGAACAGTCATAATTCCTCACCAGATGACCATAGGGTCAGTCCAGGGGTACAACGGGGTTCGTGTGAGAGGCCCATTGTGCAGACACCAAAGAGGACACCCCAATCCATTTTGGATAATGAGTTCAGTATCTGGACCTCTTCCCTGCTCCCAACAATACCTTGTGTGGGCTTGGAATATGCCCCTTTGTTTTGCACACATGAGATTTTACTTAATGGCAGTTTGCGAGTGAGCCTGTGCAGTAGCTCTCCAGAGGGAAGCGCTCCTATGCAGGCGCGGGATTTGAAGACAAGAAGCCTGAAGACACGGAACCAGAGGGCGTTACTCCAAGAAGACAGAAGAGGCAGGCGTGCCCGAAGCTGACGTCACATCGTTTATCCCCGCCCAGGGTGCACGATAGGTAAGTTTTGCATATATGTTTTAATTTAAAAATGGGACCGGGATTTAATATAACATTTACGGTGCCTGAATAGCCTTTTTAAAGGCTATTCACGCATATGTGGGGCTCTATTAGCATAATTTTGCTGATAGAGCCCCTTTAAGGGGTTGATATGTAAATAAAACCATATAAATTTGGGGTCTCCGATATTGCACCAAAACTTAGAATACAAATGTCATTTTGGCTACACAGTAAAAACGAAGCCTGTAAGAGTCTCCCAAATGCACTTTTTCTCCAATTCCACCCCATTCTGATTTTTTCCCCAGCTCCCCAGTATATTGTACAGAATAATAAATGGTACCATTATGAAGAATTTGTCCTGCAAACATTAATCCCTCTGTGCATTTATCTTCATTCAACTGAGGGGGCGTTCACACTTGTGCCTGCTGTCCGCTTGCAGGTGTCCATATGCAGCCTCTCCACCGTGAAACTGCTTTTTTTTTTTTTGCATGGACACAAAGTCCTGCATGTCCAACTTTGTGTCCATGCAAAAAATAAAGCAGTTTCACGGTAGAGAGGCTGCATACGGACACCTGCAGTTTGCTTTAATAACCCATTGAAATGAATGGGTTTTTAAACTGACCGTATGCAAGCCGTCCCCAATCTGTTTTTGTGCAATTTCGTCATTATAACAGCGGACAGCAGGTGCAAGTGTGAACTTCCCCTCAATTGAATTAAGATAAATGCACAGACTCCAGACTCATTTACACAACAGTTCATCAGCCGAGGGCTAGCCTTGTTGGGAGGCAAGGTGAAGGGTGGGCATTAAATTGGGGGTAGCTGGTGGTATCTGCCAGACCTGTGTCGTTTTTGTCTCTAAATTTAGAACCCTTCATAACTAAAATGCGACGTAAAGCGGACTCCTGGTGTAAACTCCCCCTTTCCGTAGTAGGGCGCTGTAACTTACTTAAAATGGTCCTTATGCTACAATTATTATATCTTCTTCATAATTCTCCAGTGTGGATACCAATGCAATACTTAAGGAAAATTCATAGTATTTTCAGGGAATTAATTTGGCAGAAGAAGGGAGCACGCATCAGTCTAGAGGCACTACAGCGGGACAAGACAGAGGGGGGCTTGGCAGTTCCGAATGCCTGGATTTACTTTTTGGCAGCGCAATTGCAGCAGCTTCAGGGATGGGGACTTCCGCTGGGCTCGGTGAGATCGGGCCATCTATGTGTGCAAGATACCCCTTGGACTGTTCCGGTGGCTGTTTTGGAGGCTGGTCCCCTACCAACCGCTCGTTCTCGACTCCCCACGTTAGCCCTCTTATACAAGGTATGGGATAGGGGGAAGAAACTGTTAGGTACTTGTGGCTTTACTACATTTACTCCTCTGGGGCATAATAATCGCTTGATTGAATTTACTGTGCTAACGGGCTTCGAGGGGTGGAGGGATAAGGGTGTCCTGTCCCTTAGTCATATCCTAGATAACGGGATATTTAAGACCTTTGCAGACCTTCAGAGTGATTTTTCTATACCCCAGGTGTGGTTTTATCAGTATCTTCAGCTTCGTCATGCCTTCCATGTTCAGACTAGACGTACCCCCCTGACAGTTGGACTACACCCCGCACTGCAACATACTCTTATGGGATCTATTACTAAGGGAATGATATCTACACTGTACCGACAGTTATTAATGGCATACTTGGAGGATTTCCCGGACAAGACTAGGGAAAGGTGGGAGGGGGATGTTGGTGCGGTGGATGAGGAAACCTGGAGAGATGTGTTAGCCCTAACCCCAACACTGTCCCCTAGTGAAGCACAGAGACTGTCTCATCTTTATCTCTTGCATAGGGTCTATAGGACTCCACAGAGACTGTTCCGTATGCATATCCGTTTGGATGCCAAATGCCCCCGCTGTGGTATGGAACCTGCACATCTCCTGCATATGATGTGGGAGTGTCAGGAGTTAGCCAATTACTGGAGTCAGGTACTGTCCTTGCTTGGCCGGGTGTATTCTACTGCACTTCTGCAATCACCATTAATTTGCCTCCTAGGTCTTTTGGGGGAGGGTGTGGACACGGAAAGCCCGGATTTTATAGGGTTGTCCAGGGTTTTATACCAGGCAAGAAAATTGATTGCTTATCATTGGTTGGACCCGAGTCCTCCTTCTCTAGTGGAATTGATATCTAGAGTTAATAACACTATTAGGCTGGAGAGGGGCGTATATATACAGAGAAAGGCCCAAACTAAATTTGAAAAAATTTGGGGAGCATGGTTGGACACACCTGGCCTTCCCTCCCCGTCTCTGATTAGGAACAGATCTCTCACTTCAACTTTCTCTGTTTCCTTGATCCCCTGAATGCTATTCTTTACATGGAAATCAAAGGAGGTTCGGGAGATTTAGCGGGGGGTCCTAATGGACTTCCCCCCCTCCCTCTTTATGTGTCGGATTGTGTCTCCATATTTACTTTGAATTGTTATTGTGTTGCTGTTGTTTTGTCGATTGTTTGATTTTATGTTAAGAAAAATTTGTTAATAAAAATTATCTGATTTAAAAAAAATTGGTGGTAGCTGAAGGGGCATTAACCTGGAGGAAGATAGTAGGGGGGCAGTAAACTGGGGACAGATGAAGAACATTAAACGGGGGGCAGCTGGAAAGGGACATTAAGCAGTGGGGGTCGCTGGACGGGGACATTAAACTGGGTACAAGTTGGAAGGGGACAGTAAACTATGTGCAACTGGAGGAGGACATTTAATCATGGGGGTAGCTAGAGGGGAACATGTCTGCCTCTAGTTGCACCCAATTTAATGCCCCTCTCCAGGTACCCCCACGATTTACTGTCCCCCTCTCGTTTCCCCCTGTTTAAACTGGGGCACCAGGAGAGGGACTAAATACAGTGGGACAATTGGAGGGGAACATTATAAAATAGGGGCATATAGTATTAGGGTAACTGTAGTAGCATTATACTGTGTGGGGGCACATAGGAAAAATGGCTGAGAATAGTTAGAGTCAATATAGAAGTGGGTGGGGCTAAATTTGCCGCGGCCCACATACCGTGCCGCACATTCTGTCCTTCTGTCTATCCTTGGGAGCTGGGCATGTGGGATATTTATTGTATGGAGGTCAGTGTTGGCCAATAAAGGGGAATAAAATTGGTATAAAAATTTGGATTGGGGCCTTCAACTATAATATTATTGGGGCCCTAAGAATGACAAGTCCACCCCTGTCCCAGCTCACCCTCCCCGCAATCACATGACGTGCCTAAACATACATGTATGTGGCATTGTCCTTGTAACCCCTCTCCCATATAACACTCGCTTTGGCTTCTTGCTGCCTATAGCACTGATCTGTAGTCTGCAGCGTGCACAATTAAGACCTGCGCCACACTTCTCATGCGATGATACCACTGTGCCGCTAGGTGTCGCTGTGCGGAATCCTAAGCAATAGTATCTCTACGTACATTGCGTACAGTTCATAGCGTGTAGTCACGGTCACGTCATTGACTTTCCACACACAATATGGCCGCAAACTCCTTCATCCACAGAAAGGGGCCTATCAGCGTCCTGCGTCCATGACAACGACAACAGATTGGGGAGGGGTCCAATGCAGGAAGAGGAGTCTTTGGCGGGAGAGTGGGAACGTTTTGCTTCAAGGGAAGTGAGTACAGAGTGTGGGTATTGTACATGTGAGCCTTGTTGTGTTCTTGTGGGCCAAGTTATAAGACTGGCATTGTATATCGTATATGCTCAGAGAAGCCTGGCATTATAAAAAGTGTATGCTGCAACAATACTGGCACTGTGAGGTGTGTGCACAGTTATAAGCCTGGCATTACATGTGGGGTATGCATTAATAAGCCTGGCATTATATGAGGGGTATGCAGTAATAAGCCTGGCATTATATGAGGGGTATGCTGTGATAAGCCTGTAATTATATGTGGGGTATGCTGTAATAAGCCTGGCATTATATGTGGGGTATGCAGTAATAAGCCTGGCATTATATGTGGGGTATGCAGTAATAAGCCTGGCATTATATGTGATGTATGCTGTGATAAGCCTGGCATTATATGAGGGGTATGCAGTAATAAGCCTGGCATTATATGAGGGGTATGCTGTGATAAGCCTGGCATTATATGTAGGGTATGCTGTGATAAGCCTGGCATTATATGTAGGGTATGCTGTGATAAGCCTGGCATTATATGTAGGGTATGCTGTAATAAGCCTGGCATTATATGTAGGGTATGCTGTGATAAGCCTGGCATTATATGTAGGGTATGCTGTAATAAGCCTGGCATTATATGTGGGGTATGCTGTGATAAGCCTGGCATTATATAAGGGGTATGCTGTGATAAGCCTGGCATTATATGTGATGTATGCTGTGATAAGCCTGGCATTATATGTGATGTATGCTGTGATAAGCCTGGCATTATATGTAGGGTATGCTGTGAGAAGCCTGGCATTATATGTAGGGTATGCTGTAATAAGCCTGGCATTATATGTGGGGTATGCTGTAATAAGCCTGGCATTATATGTGGGGTATGCAGTAATAAGCCTGGCATTATATGTGGGGTATGCAGTAATAAGCCTGGCATTATATGTGATGTATGCTGTGATAAGCCTGGCATTATATGTAGGGTATGCTGTGATAAGCCTGGCATTATATGTGATGTATGCTGTAATAAGCCTGGCATTATATGAGGGGTATGCTGTGATAAGCCTGTAATTATATGTGGGGTATGCTGTGATAAGCCTGGTATTATATGTAGGGTATGCTGTGATAAGCCTGGCATTATATGAGGGTTATGCATTAATAAGCCTGTCATTATATGTGATGTATGCTGTGATAAGCCTGGCATTATATGAGGGGTATGCTGTAATAAGCCTGTCGTTATATGTAGGGTATGCTGTAATAAGCCTGGCATTATATGTGATGTATGCTGTGATAAGCCTGTCATTATGTGTGGGGTATGCTGTGATAAGCCTGGCATTATATGTAGGGTATGCTGTAATAAGCCTGGCATTATATGTGGGGTATGCTGTAATAAGCCTGGCATTATATGTGGGGTATGCTGTGATAAGCCTGGCATTATATGTGGGGTATGCTGTGATAAGCCTGGCATTATATGTGATGTATGCTGTGATAAGCCTGGCATTATATGTAGGGTATGCTGTAATAAGCCTGGCATTATATGTGGGGTATGCAGTAATAAGCCTGGCATTATATGTGGGGTATGCAGTAATAAGCTTGGCATTATATGTGGGGTATGCTGTAATGAGCCTGGCATTATATGTGGGGTATGCTGTGATAAGCCTGGCATTATATGTGATGTATGCTGTAATAAGCCTTTCATTATATGTGGGGTATGCTGTAATAAGCCTGGCATTATATGTGATGTATGCTGTGATAAGCCTGGCATTATATGTGGGGTATGCTGTGATAAGCTTGGCATTATATGTAGGGTATGCTGTAATAAGCCTGGCATTATGTGTGGGGTATGCATTAATAAGCCTGTCATTATGTGTGGGGTATGCTGTGATAAGCCTGTCATTATATGTGGGGTATGCTGTGATAAGCCTGGCATTATATGTGATGTATGCTGTGATAAGCCTGGCATTATATGTGATGTATGCTGTGATAAGCCTGGCATTATATGTAGGGTATGCTGTAATAAGCCTGGCATTATATGTGGGGTATGCTGTAATAAGCCTGGCATTATATGTGGGGTATGCAGTAATAAGCCTGGCATTATATGTGGGGTATGCTGTGATAAGCCTGGCATTATATAAGGGGTATGCTGTGATAAGCCTGGCATTATATGAGGGGTATGCTGTGATAAGCCTGGCATTATATGTAGGGTATGCTGTAATAAGCCTGTCATTATATGTAGGGTATGCAGTAATAAGCCTGGCATTATATGTGATGTATGCTGTGATAAGCCTGGCATTATATGTAGGGTATGCTGTGATAAGCCTGGCATTATATGTAGGGTATGCTGTAATGAGCCTGGCATTATATGTGATGTATGCTGTAATAGGCCTTTCATTATATGTGGGGTATGCTGTAATAAGCCTGGCATTATATGTGATGTATGCTGTGATAAGCCTGGCATTATATGTAGGGTATGCAGTAATAAGCCTGGCATTATATGTGATGTATGCTGTGATAAGCCTGGCATTATATGTAGGGTATGCTGTGATAAGCCTGGCATTATATGTAGGGTATGCTGTAATGAGCCTGGCATTATATGTGATGTATGCTGTAATAGGCCTTTCATTATATGTGGGGTATGCTGTAATAAGCCTGGCATTATATGTGATGTATGCTGTGATAAGCCTGGCATTATATGTGGGGTATGCATTACTAAGCCTGTCATTATATGTGATGTATGCTGTGATAAGCCTGGCATTATATGAGGGGTATGCTGTGATAAGCCTGGCATTATATGAGGGATATGCTGTAATAAGCCTGGCATTATATGTGGGGTATGCTGTAATAAGCCTGTCATTATATGTAGGGTATGCAGTAATAAGCCTGGCACAATATATTTGATGTATGCTGTGATAAGCCTGGCATTATATGTGGGGTATGCAGTAATAAGCCTGGCATTATATGTGATGTATGCTGTGATAAGCCTGGCATTATATGTGGGGTATGCTGTGATAAGCCTGGCATTATATGTAGGGTATGCTGTAATAAGCCTGTCATTATATGTGGGGTATGCAGTAATAACCCTAGCATTATATGTAATGTATGCTGTGATAAGCCTGGCATTATATGTGATGTATGCTGTGATAAGCCTGGCATTATATGTAGAGTATGCTGTAATAAGCCTGGCATTATATGAGGGGTATGCTGTGATAAGCCTGGCATTATATGTAGGGTATGCTGTAATAAGCCTGGCATTATATGTGGGGTATGCAGTAATAACCCTAGCATTATATGTAATGTATGCTGTGATAAGCCTGGCATTATATGTAGGGTATGCTGTGATAAGCCTGGCATTATATGTAGGGTATGCTGTAATAAGCCTGGCATTATATGTAGGGTATGCTGTGATAAGCCTGGCATTATATGTAGGGTATGCTGTAATAAGCCTGGCATTATATGTGGGGTATGCTGTGATAAGCCTGGCATTATATAAGGGGTATGCTGTGATAAGCCTGGCATTATATGTGATGTATGCTGTGATAAGCCTGGCATTATATGTAGGGTATGCTGTGAGAAGCCTGGCATTATATGTAGGGTATGCTGTAATAAGCCTGGCATTATATGTGGGGTATGCTGTAATAAGCCTGGCATTATATGTGGGGTATGCAGTAATAAGCCTGGCATTATATGTGGGGTATGCAGTAATAAGCCTGGCATTATATGTGATGTATGCTGTGATAAGCCTGGCATTATATGTAGGGTATGCTGTGATAAGCCTGGCATTATATGTGATGTATGCTGTAATAAGCCTGGCATTATATGAGGGGTATGCTGTGATAAGCCTGTAATTATATGTGGGGTATGCTGTGATAAGCCTGGTATTATATGTAGGGTATGCTGTGATAAGCCTGGCATTATATGAGGGTTATGCATTAATAAGCCTGTCATTATATGTGATGTATGCTGTGATAAGCCTGGCATTATATGAGGGGTATGCTGTAATAAGCCTGTCGTTATATGTAGGGTATGCTGTAATAAGCCTGGCATTATATGTGATGTATGCTGTGATAAGCCTGTCATTATGTGTGGGGTATGCTGTGATAAGCCTGGCATTATATGTAGGGTATGCTGTAATAAGCCTGGCATTATATGTGGGGTATGCTGTGATAAGCCTGGCATTATATGTAGGGTATGCTGTAATAAGCCTGGCATTATATGTGGGGTATGTTGTAATAAGCCTGGCATTATATGTGGGGTATGCTGTGATAAGCCTGGCATTATATGTGGGGTATGCTGTGATAAGCCTGGCATTATATGTGATGTATGCTGTGATAAGCCTGGCATTATATGTAGGGTATGCTGTAATAAGCCTGGCATTATATGTGGGGTATGCAGTAATAAGCCTGGCATTATATGTGGGGTATGCAGTAATAAGCTTGGCATTATATGTGGGGTATGCTGTAATGAGCCTGGCATTATATGTGGGGTATGCTGTGATAAGCCTGGCATTATATGTGATGTATGCTGTAATAAGCCTTTCATTATATGTGGGGTATGCTGTAATAAGCCTGGCATTATATGTGATGTATGCTGTGATAAGCCTGGCATTATATGTGGGGTATGCTGTGATAAGCTTGGCATTATATGTAGGGTATGCTGTAATAAGCCTGGCATTATGTGTGGGGTATGCATTAATAAGCCTGTCATTATGTGTGGGGTATGCTGTGATAAGCCTGTCATTATATGTGGGGTATGCTGTGATAAGCCTGGCATTATATGTGATGTATGCTGTGATAAGCCTGGCATTATATGTGATGTATGCTGTGATAAGCCTGGCATTATATGTAGGGTATGCTGTAATAAGCCTGGCATTATATGTGGGGTATGCTGTAATAAGCCTGGCATTATATGTGGGGTATGCAGTAATAAGCCTGGCATTATATGTGGGGTATGCTGTGATAAGCCTGGCATTATATAAGGGGTATGCTGTGATAAGCCTGGCATTATATGAGGGGTATGCTGTGATAAGCCTGGCATTATATGTAGGGTATGCTGTAATAAGCCTGTCATTATATGTAGGGTATGCAGTAATAAGCCTGGCATTATATGTGATGTATGCTGTGATAAGCCTGGCATTATATGTAGGGTATGCTGTGATAAGCCTGGCATTATATGTAGGGTATGCTGTAATAAGCCTGGCATTATATGGGGGGTATGCAGTAATAAGCCTGGCATTATATGTGGGGTATGCTGTAATGAGCCTGGCATTATATGTGATGTATGCTGTAATAGGCCTTTCATTATATGTGGGGTATGCTGTAATAAGCCTGGCATTATATGTGATGTATGCTGTGATAAGCCTGGCATTATATGTGGGGTATGCATTACTAAGCCTGTCATTATATGTGATGTATGCTGTGATAAGCCTGGCATTATATGAGGGGTATGCTGTGATAAGCCTGGCATTATATGAGGGATATGCTGTAATAAGCCTGGCATTATATGTGGGGTATGCTGTAATAAGCCTGTCATTATATGTAGGGTATGCAGTAATAAGCCTGGCACAATATATTTGATGTATGCTGTGATAAGCCTGGCATTATATGTGGGGTATGCAGTAATAAGCCTGGCATTATATGTGATGTATGCTGTGATAAGCCTGGCATTATATGTGGGGTATGCTGTGATAAGCCTGGCATTATATGTAGGGTATGCTGTAATAAGCCTGTCATTATATGTGGGGTATGCAGTAATAACCCTAGCATTATATGTAATGTATGCTGTGATAAGCCTGGCATTATATGTGATGTATGCTGTGATAAGCCTGGCATTATATGTAGAGTATGCTGTAATAAGCCTGGCATTATATGAGGGGTATGCTGTGATAAGCCTGGCATTATATGTAGGGTATGCTGTAATAAGCCTGGCATTATATGTGGGGTATGCAGTAATAACCCTAGCATTATATGTAATGTATGCTGTGATAAGCCTAGCATTATATGTGATGTATGCTGTGATAAGCCTGGCATTATATGTAGGGTATGCTGTAATAAGCCTGGCATTATATGTAGGGTATGCTGTGATAAGCCTGGCATTATATGTGATGTATGCTGTAATAAGCCTTTCATTATATGTGGGGTATGCTGTGATAAGCCTTTCATTATATGTGATGTATGCTGTGATAAGCCTGGCATTATATGTAGGGTATGCTGTAATAAGCCTGGCATTATATGTGGGGTATGCTGTAATAAGCCTGGCATTATATGTGGGGTATGCAGTAATAAGCCTGGCGTTATATGTGGGGTATGCAGTAATAAGCCTGGCATTATATGTGATGTATGCTGTGATAAGCCTGGCATTATATGTGGGGTATGCAGTAATAAGCCTGGCATTATATGTAGGGTATGCTGTAATAAGCCTGGCATTATATGTGGGGTATGCTGTAATAAGCCTGGCATTATATGTGGGGTATGCAGTAATAAGCCTGGCGTTATATGTGGGGTATGCAGTAATAAGCCTGGCATTATATGTGATGTATGCTGTGATAAGCCTGGCATTATATGTGGGGTATGCAGTAATAAGCCTGGCATTATATGTGGGGTATGCTGTGATAAGCCTGTCATTATGTGTGGGGTATGCTGTGATAAGCCTGTCATTATATGTGATGTATGCTGTGATAAGCCTGGCATTATATGTAGGGTATGCTGTAATAAGCCTGGCATTATATGTAGGGTATGCTGTAATAAGCCTGGCATTATATGTGGGGTATGCTGTGATAAGCCTGGCATTATATGTAGGGTATGCTGTAATAAGCCTGGCATTATATGTAGGGTATGCTGTAATAAGCCTGGCGTTATATGTGGGGTATGCTGTGATAAGCCTGGCATTATATGTGGGGTATGCTGTGATAAGCCTGGCATTATATGTGATGTATGCTGTGATAAGCCTGGCATTATATGTGATGTATGCTGTAATAAGCCTGGCATTATATGAGGGGTATGCTGTAATAAGCCTGGCATTATATGTAGGGTATGCTGTAACAAGCCTGGCATTATATGTAGGGTATGCTGTAATAAGCCTGGCATTATATGTGGGGTATGCTGTAATAAGCCTGGCATTATATGTGGGGTATGCTGTGATAAGCCTGGCATTATATGTAGGGTATGCTGTGATAAGCCTGGCATTATATGTGATGTATGCTGTAATAAGCCTTTCATTATATGTGGGGTATGCTGTAATAAGCCTGGCATTATATGTGATGTATGCTGTGATAAGCCTGGCATTATATGTAGGGTATGCTGTAATAAGCCTGGCATTATATGTAGGGTGTGCTGTGATAAGCTTGGCATTATATGTGGGGTATGCAGTAATAAGCCTGGCATTATATGTAGGGTATGCTGTAATAAGCCTGGCATTATATGTGATGTGTGCTGTAATAAGCCTGACATTATATGTGATGTATGCTGTGATAAGCCTGGCATTATATGTGGGGTATGCTGTGATAAGCCTGGCATTATATGTGATGTGTGCTGTAATAAGCCTGACATTATATGTGATGTATGCTGTGATAAGCCTGGCATTATATGTGGGGTATGCTGTAATAAGCCTGGCATTATATGTGGGGTATGCAGTAATAAGCCTGGCATTATATGTGGGGTATGCTGTGATAAGCCTGGCATTATATGTAGGGTATGCTGTGATAAGCCTGGCATTATATGTGATGTATGCTGTGATAAGCCTGGCATTATATGTAGGGTATGCTGTAATAAGCCTGGCATTATATGTAGGGTATGCTGTAATAAGCCTGGCATTATATGTGATGTATGCTGTAATAAGCCTGTCATTATATGTGGGGTATGCTGTAATAAGCCTGGCATTATATGTGATGTATGCTGTGATAAGCCTGGCATTATATGTAGGGTATGCTGTGATAAGCTTGGCATTATATGTGGGGTATGCAGTAATAAGCCTGGCATTATATGTAGGGTATGCTGTAATAAGCCTGGCATTATATGTGATGTATGCTGTGATAAGCCTGGCATTATATGTGGGGTATGCTGTAATAAGCCTGTCATTATATGTGGGGTATGTTATAATAAGCCTGGTATTATACATGATGTATGCTGTGATAAGCCTGGCATTATATGTGGGGTATTCTGTGATAAGCCTGGCATTATATGAGGGGTATGCTGTGATAAGCCTGGCATTATATGTAGGGTATGCTGTAATAAGCCTGGCATTATATGTGGGGTATGCAGTAATAACCCTAGCATTATATGTAATGTATGCTGTGATAAGCCTAGCATTATATGTGATGTATGCTGTGATAAGCCTGGCATTATATGTAGGGTATGCTGTAATAAGCCTGGCATTATATGTAGGGTATGCTGTGATAAGCCTGGCATTATATGTGATGTATGCTGTAATAAGCCTTTCATTATATGTGGGGTATGCTGTGATAAGCCTTTCATTATATGTAGGGTATGCTGTAATAAGCCTGGCATTATATGTGGGGTATGCTGTGATAAGCCTGGCATTATATGTGATGTATGCTGTAATAAGCCTTTCATTATATGTGGGGTATGCTGTGATAAGCCGTTCATTATATGTGATGTATGCTGTGATAAGCCTGGCATTATATGTAGGGTATGCTGTAATAAGCCTGGCATTATATGTGGGGTATGCTGTAATAAGCCTGGCATTATATGTGGGGTATGCAGTAATAAGCCTGGCGTTATATGTGGGGTATGCAGTAATAAGCCTGGCATTATATGTGATGTATGCTGTGATAAGCCTGGCATTATATGTGGGGTATGCAGTAATAAGCCTGGCATTATATGTAGGGTATGCTGTAATAAGCCTGGCATTATATGTGGGGTATGCTGTAATAAGCCTGGCATTATATGTGGGGTATGCAGTAATAAGCCTGGCGTTATATGTGGGGTATGCAGTAATAAGCCTGGCATTATATGTGATGTATGCTGTGATAAGCCTGGCATTATATGTGGGGTATGCAGTAATAAGCCTGGCATTATATGTGGGGTATGCTGTGATAAGCCTGTCATTATGTGTGGGGTATGCTGTGATAAGCCTGTCATTATATGTGATGTATGCTGTGATAAGCCTGGCATTATATGTAGGGTATGCTGTAATAAGCCTGGCATTATATGTAGGGTATGCTGTAATAAGCCTGGCATTATATGTGGGGTATGCTGTGATAAGCCTGGCATTATATGTAGGGTATGCTGTAATAAGCCTGGCATTATATGTAGGGTATGCTGTAATAAGCCTGGCGTTATATGTGGGGTATGCTGTGATAAGCCTGGCATTATATGTGGGGTATGCTGTGATAAGCCTGGCATTATATGTGATGTATGCTGTGATAAGCCTGGCATTATATGTGATGTATGCTGTAATAAGCCTGGCATTATATGAGGGGTATGCTGTAATAAGCCTGGCATTATATGTAGGGTATGCTGTAACAAGCCTGGCATTATATGTAGGGTATGCTGTAATAAGCCTGGCATTATATGTGATGTGTGCTGTAATAAGCCTGACATTATATGTGATGTATGCTGTGATAAGCCTGGCATTATATGTGGGGTATGCTGTGATAAGCCTGGCATTATATGTGATGTGTGCTGTAATAAGCCTGACATTATATGTGATGTATGCTGTGATAAGCCTGGCATTATATGTGGGGTATGCTGTAATAAGCCTGGCATTATATGTGGGGTATGCAGTAATAAGCCTGGCATTATATGTGGGGTATGCTGTGATAAGCCTGGCATTATATGTAGGGTATGCTGTGATAAGCCTGGCATTATATGTGATGTATGCTGTGATAAGCCTGGCATTATATGTAGGGTATGCTGTAATAAGCCTGGCATTATATGTAGGGTATGCTGTAATAAGCCTGGCATTATATGTGATGTATGCTGTAATAAGCCTGTCATTATATGTGGGGTATGCTGTAATAAGCCTGGCATTATATGTGATGTATGCTGTGATAAGCCTGGCATTATATGTAGGGTATGCTGTGATAAGCTTGGCATTATATGTGGGGTATGCAGTAATAAGCCTGGCATTATATGTAGGGTATGCTGTAATAAGCCTGGCATTATATGTGATGTATGCTGTGATAAGCCTGACATTATATGTGATGTATGCTGTGATAAGCCTGGCATTATATGTGGGGTATGCTGTAATAAGCCTGTCATTATATGTGGGGTATGTTATAATAAGCCTGGTATTATACATGATGTATGCTGTGATAAGCCTGGCATTATATGTGGGGTATTCTGTGATAAGCCTGTCATTTTGTGTGGGGTATGCTGTGATGAGCCTGGCATTACATGTGGGATATGCTGTAATAAGCCTGGCATTATATGTGGGGTATGCTGTTATAGGCCTGGCATTACATGTGGGATATGCTGTGATAAGCCTGGCATTACATGTGGGGTATGCTGTAATAAGCCTGCCATTATATGTGGGGTATGCTGTGATAGGCCTGGCATTACATGTGGGGTATGCTGTGATAGGCCTGGCATTACATGTGGGGTATGCTGTGATAAGCCTGGCATTACGTGTGGGGTATGCTATAATAAGCCTGCCATTATATGTGGGGTATGCTGTGATAGGCCTGGCATTACATGTGGGGTATGCTGTGATAAGCCTGGCATTACATGTGGGGTATGCTGTGATAAGCCTGGCATTACGTGTGGGGTATGCTGTGATAAGCCTGGCATTACGTGTGGGGTATGCTGTAATAACCCTAGCATTATATGTAATGTATGCTGTGATAAGCCTGGCATTATATGTGGTGTATGCTGTGATAAGCCTGGCATTACATGTGGGGTATGCTGTGATAAGCCTGGCATTACATGTGGGGTATGCTGTGATAAGCCTGGCATTACATGTGGGGTATTCTGTGGTAAGCCTGGCATTACATGTGGGGTATGCTTTAAAGGAATTATGTTATTCAAAAATCACATTTTTCACTAACCCCCTTTGGAATAGCCTTCATAATGTCTATTCTACACCTACTTTTGGTTTTCTCATGCAGGCAGCCGTTTCTGCATAAAATAGGTTTTGGGCATTATGCTAATGAAGGTCTTGGAGCACAGGCGTTCTGCAAGAAAATAAGAGCTGACAGGGCCTGCGTGGGACCTCGCAGAAGCAACAAGGAGGCAGACCGTGAGAGCTCATCATTGAAGGGGTTGTGAAGAAAATGACCAGGAGGAGGGAATGAACACTCTCAAGGTTATGACGCTGCTGTGCTTGGAGCACAGGGGAACGCTCTCTGTCCTCCGAGACCTTCATTAGCATAATAGCCAAAACCTATTTTATGCCGAAACAGCTACCTGCATAAGACAAATAAAGGGAGGAGTAGAATAGCCTTTATAGTGATTATTTAGGCCAGGTCTCCTGAATGACGTCATGTGGCGTGGTGATGCAAACGTGACAATGTTGTGAGACCAACGTCATCATGCTTGTATCCGCCATCCCTGACTTAATTCAGGAGCGTGGATGAGGACAAAGACGTGTACCGCAGCCAAGGAGATGGGAGTAACTCTGTTTTGTTATGGGCCTCCACTAATCCTACTTAGGTCTGAAGAGAGTATGAAGAATAATAGCAGTTGTGATTCAGACGTTTTTGGTCCAAACAAAACTTTGGCAGAAGGTCGCAAATACTGCAAAAACCAAACCGAAAAAATATTACGTGAACAAAATCACGTTGATTATCTGGATTGATGGTCTGTTTTGGTTATTGGACAAAATTGGTCACAACTACGACTCCACAGCCCAGTTCACTCTTCTGTGCCATCTGTTGCATTTCAGGCTAAGCTCCCATGTAGCTGGCCGCAGCAAAAAAAAAACGCTGCTGGAAAATCCATGGCGGCAACTCGTCGCAGTTTTTCCTGCAGCGCCTTTCACGGAAGGTCTGCAGAAGTTACCTCTCTGGACTTTCTGCTTCCTTTATACTTCCAGTGTTTCCATAGGTATACTTGACATGCTGTGATTTTCAAAATCGCAACGTTTTTGGAAATGAAAGTGTTTGTGCTGCATGTATTTTTCAGCAATATGTGGGTATGATTTGTGCATTAGCCCTATGTGAAATCTGCTATTTTTCCTAAATATAATTCATTCTATCTAGAGACATTGGAAATGGAATTTAAACGCAAGAAGGCAACAGCTGCTGGAGGCTTCTCCTCCTCCCAGACCAAGAAGAAGAAGACTGATTGGGATGAAGATGGTCCATCCCAGTTTGAAGAGGAGCTGGCGTTCCTCGATGAGGTTGAAGCTGACATGGCCATGGAAATGAGTGATGCTTACTCCACTGCAGACGTCTTACCTGTTGGTAGGTCACTGTAATGAGACTCTTCATGTAATGAGGCCACATATTACAATAATAGAACATATAGTGTAAATATCCATGCAATTCTTGTAATAATGGGATTCATTGTGGGCCTTTATAGGTGAAGATTACTGCTGTGATTCATTACACTTATATTGATGGTCACTATGCATAAATGTCTTTGGAATTGGTCTATACATTACACTATACATTCTCTAATGTAAAAGCAAATCAGCAATGATAGAAGAATTGCAAAGTGTGCTTCACTATTAGTTATTTATTTATTTTTTAAAATTTATTTTCAGATAAACTTTCAGACAATATTTCCCCAAAGTGGATGAGGCCTCCCCTTCCTCCAATTGACCCCCAGCAGAATTCCTTATGTTTTCATCAGATTGAACTAGACCATTATATTGGTGAGTTGAACAAAAAGGATATTACTACTGTAATCATGAACAATATGTGTTGTCAAAAGAAACTGATCACCCAATGAGCAAGTAAATGATTATTCATTGTTTGATCGGCGGCAATATTAGATGGATTATTGGGAATGAGCCCTTGTATAAATAATCCTTCTTAATAATTGCCTGTACCATTGTCCAGTCTAATAGAGCCCTTAGTTCTAGATCAGTGTAAAGTGAAAATGTTATTCTACCAGAGTGAATTTAACCAGGTCAAGTGCTGTGCAAGGATGGGAGGTTTGTGGTGGGCAGCCTGTGGAATTGTTAATGCAAATGTAGCTGAGAATGGGTTGTAACAGAAGCAGGATCAGCACAAGGTATGTAGTACAGGAATGTCAGTAGCAAGCTAAGTGATTGTATTATGAAGACTACCCCTGTCCATATGCCCCGCTTAGGGAATATAGACATCACAGAGAAGGTGTTCTGTTATAGGTTGTTTTTTATTTTTTTTGCAGTGTTCATATAATATAAAAGCTGTTGACATTTGGCACTCTACCATGTTACCGAATTATTGGTTTGTAATGACAGTTGTTTTAGTTACCATTACATGGTTTTCAGTGCCCCTATGGACATAAGCTGGCAATCACTATAAGCTGGCAGTGATCAGTAGCATCTATAGGATGTTCTGTTTTGAGAGAGCAAAGTGTTGTAAAACCCATATTTGTGTCAAATTGTATTTGCTTTGGCTGTTTTTAAGAAAATGCAGAAGTTGTGTTGGAGACGTAAATTTTTCCAGGGAATTGTGACTATTAGCCGTGATGCATGTATATATTAATGAGTCATATTTACTGTGGTGTAGACAAGAGAGGTCATGTGCTATAATTATATCCTCTGTACACATCATTGCCATGTCTCACTTTATGTGGTTGGTTTGGGCCCTTGACGATCATCTGTTTCAAGAGACTTTGGTACTCACAAAAGCCATGGCTGCCTCCCTCTGGTGATGATATCATGTTTATCAGTCACATGGTAGATCAGTATCTCAGTCCCATTTAAAGTGAATAGGGTTGAGATTTAATACCAAGCACTGTTCCTACAATATGTACAGCTGTGCTTGGCACACTTCCAAATGTTGTAGCTTCATTAAACATCTGAACTCTATGGGTCCAGGTGTCAGATTCCATCGATCACATATTGATGACCTGACCTTAGCATAGGTCATCAATATTCCTGGAAAACTCCTTTAACACTCCCCAATATCCACTGTAATAGTATGAAGGGTGTCAGGTCTTGGGTCAGCTTTATTATACAAAACATGACTGAGGCAACATTTTCTCGAAAGCACACAAGCTCCCTTATTGTGAAATATGATCTGGGGGGGGGGGTGTTAGTTTTTTAGGCGATGGGGGAGCCTATTAAAGGCTGGGCAATTATGACCTATATCCCAATCCTGATTAATTAAGCATTTTACCTAGGTTAAGATTAATAGCGATTATTTTGGTCACGCCTCCTTTGCTGTATGATAAAATGTTGACCGAACATTGCAAAATTTGTCTTGCAAAACTGCTATTTTTATAGTGTGCGGTCTCTTCAGGCCCCACAGGTCAATAAGTGGAACACCAGGGAAGATGAGGAGATATAAAAAGTGTTACTCACCTCTTCTGTGCTCTGGTGTGAAGCTCCACAAAGCTATATAAACTTGGTATTGCTGTAAGCCTGCAGACTCGAACATAGGTAAAATATAATTTTGATCACACAGCACATTATTTGGAATAATAAATGGTACCATGGAAAAATAAGATTATGGCTTTTTGGAAGTTGGGGAGTAAAACAAGAAATTGAAAAAAAACGGCTGTGGTGGGCAGGGGTTAAGACTGTATAACTAGTTATGCCCTGAGTATATTTTCTGTGTCTTATTCTTTGTGGCTGCTGTGATGGTTTGCCTAAATAATTTAGGAGCCAAAACAAATTTTTAGTGGCCAAATAGTATAATGCTGCCTGTCGCCCCACCCAACACATAGTATAATGCTCCCCAGTGGCCCTCCATACACACAGTGCACCCCCATCCCCACAGTATTATGTTTACCTGTGCCTCTCACCAGTTGCACCCATCACACAGTTCAATCTTCTTTAGTGCACCCTCTAGCTGCAGACAGTATTAATGGCATCCTGACTGGTCAATCAGGAAACTGAAGGTTTCTTACTTACCGTTGTATTTAACTCTAGACTGTAATGTTTTGGTGCTATTTGCAGATTTAGTCGTATTGGCAACCATTTTGGTTGCCATCTGGAACCCTTCCTTCAATATCAGAAAGACAGTAGTTAGAAATAGCTCACTATATTAATCAGTTTGTTTTTCTGTCCCTACATTATATATACTATCTAGATGGCAATATACAACTGAAATTTCTACCACCGTAGTATTATCTGTGGCACTATCATCTAGGGATTGAGCCCATTGCTAAATGTATATTAATCTAACCTGATGGCACAGGATTTAAGGCCTTCTGCCAGTGTACCTTGTGCTTGCAGGTAGTTACCGCACTTGGCTGTACAAATAAGGAAGTAGAGTAATTGAGATGATTAGATCAGTTATTATTGGTGCAATAGGGAAGCACTTTTCAGTTTTCTTTGTACTTGACAACATTATCCTATTATACCCCTTATTGTACCTGTGAATCCAAGAAGAGTGAAGGATTGTGGAGCTGCTTGGTTAAGGAATTCCCCTGGAGATAATCTCCACTCCTACACTGGGCCTACAGAACAGTTCCCCACATAGTAATTGAATATCTTATATTTAATGACTGCTATTAAAATGGTCCAGCTTCCTGTAATAAATCACATGTATATGTCTCTCCCCTAGTCTGCAGGCCTGTGTTCAGCACGTAGTCTATCTGTAAACCACACACATTGATTATATGTTTTATAACGTGTAATATATTATCTAATAACTAACCCCCCACTACCAATATGACCATTATCACTGCTTCCTCAGGGGTTTTCTATCCACATTTCCTTCTGTATAGAAAGATCCATCTGCTGTATAACTAAACATATATGCCATTATGAATACTAAGAAAGCTTAGTCACCTCTGAGGCTATAATGATGGTTATATTCATTGCTTGCCAGATCTTCTAAATAAAGCTTGTCCCGAGTGATTGATTCCTCTATGATGGCCATATAAACTACCAGGATATATGGGCTATTGTCATCTTTAAATACAAGTTCTTTTAACCCCTTCCCGACATGCGTCGTAATAGTACGGCGCGTGTCGGGTCTGTAACTATGGCGACCGCCCGGGAGCCGGGCGGCCGTCATAGCCGCCGGGTGTCTACTGCTTTAAGCAGTAGACAACCGGCTCTAATGCCTCCGATCGGTCCCCGGACCGATCGGAGGCATTAACCCCTCCGGCGCTGCGGTCAAAGGTGCCGGAGGCGCCATTTTCCCGGCGGCGCATGGGCGCCGCCATTTTGGCAGGGATCGCCGGCTCCTGGAGCATGCTCCAGGGCCGACGTCATGTTGCCGTGACAGCCGGGAGCCTTGTTAAAGGCTCCCAGCCGGTCTGCAAATTCTCTCTTTTGCAGGCTGGTCTATGCAGCCTGCAAAAGAGATGATGATTTTTTGCAATGCATTGCAATGCATTAGCATTGTAATGCATTGCATTAGTGATCAGACCCCCTGGGGTTCAACACCCCTAGGGGGTGTAATAAATGCAAAAAATAAAAATACTGTGTGAAAAAAAAAAAGTAAAAAAAATATAAAAAAATATAAAAAGTATTAAAAGTTCAAATCACCCCCCTTTCCCTAGAACAAATATAAAAGTAGTTAAAAACTGTGAAACACATACATGTTAGGTATCCCCGCGTCCGAAATCGCCCGCTCTACAAATCTATAAAAATATTTTTCCTGTTCGGTAAACGCCGTAGCAGGAAAAAATAGTCAAAAGTGCCAAACAGCCGTTTTTTCACTGTTTTGATTCTGATAAAAATTTTAATAAAAAGTGATCAAAGCAATAACATTTCCCGAAAATGGTAGAACTAAAAAGTACACCCGGCCCCGCAAAAAAAGACGCCCTATGCATCCCCGTACACCTATGTATAAAAAAGTTACGGCCGTTGGAATATGGCGACTTTTAGAAAAAAAATTTTTAACACCGTTTTGGAATTTTTTTTAGGGGTCAAAATGTAAATAAAACCATATAAATTTGGTATCCCCGGATTCGTAACGAAACACAGAATATAGGGGACATGTCATTTTGGCTGCACAGTGAACGCCATAAAACCAAAGCCCGTAAGAAAGTCGCAGAAATGCATTTTTTCTTCAAATCCACCCCATTCTGAATTTTTTTTCCTGCTTCCCAGTACATTATATAGAATAATTAATGGTAGCATCATCAAGAAAAATTTGTCCCGCAAAAATTAAGACCTCATATGGCTCTGGGAGCGGAGAAATAAAAAAGTTATGGGGTTTAGAAGGAGGGGAGTTAAAAACGAAAAACCAAAAACAAAAAATGCCATCGGCGGGAAGGGGTTAATGGATTGTCCAGTCACTCCCCAGAAAATAAAATAAACATTCTTCCATTCTGTACTTCTTAGTTCCCCACTAGTCTCTGTATTTTGGCCTCCAGTGATGACATCCTGACATGGACATTTGGATGGTGATGGTGACAGGTTACTGCTTCAGTCATTACCGAAAGCCAAAATACCAGCTGGATATCACAAGCAACAAAACTGGGACTGGCAGTTGTTCAGTAAACTGCGTATTATTACTACTTTTATAATTTCATGCCATTCTAAGTGAACTTTAAAATATTTTTTTAAAGGGCATGTCTCCCCTAGACGACAATAGTCTGTGTTCTGTGAAAGGGAGTCTGTCTCTAAGATAATCTATACCAAATCAGCCACTGTGCATTCTAGGTGACATTATGTCGAGCACCATCATACCTTTATGTAGACCAATAGATGCTTCACTTCCTTGAAAGACATTTTATAAATATGCAAGTGCAGTGGGTTGTGCAAGAGCCTCAGGTTTTCAAACCATGCGCAGTTCAGGTGTCTCGTTGTCGCTGCTGAGGAGGAGTACGGGAGCAGTACAGGAGGAGGGGCCGTCTCACCAGAAGCTTGGAGGGGTAAGTATATGCTATGGGTTGGGCTGAGTAGGTAGGAAAGGATGGAATAGTTAGAGAGACAGGGAGGGGGGGGGGGAGGTGAGAGGGTTAGTGAGGAAGTTATATAGCAGGAAGCAGGGCATGTAAACAAAATCAGAGATGCCAGCAGCCCTCAGACACACCCAGAAATCACTCAAAACACGGATATAGGTATATGGGTGCATTTATTATCCCATTAGTAGCACTAACATCATTTTTATTTTTTTTTGCCTGGAAAACCTCTTTAATTGATTAATTTTATATATGAATTTTTTTTTTTTTTTGAGTAATGCTATGGTTTTCTGACCACAACTTTTTCTAGTTTTACAGACCTCAAATATGCCCAGTTAAAATTGCCTAAAGAAGTAGTCCGAGATAACTGGAAAGCCCTTCACTAATCTAAACCTCCTCCTACTTTCTAAATAACATAATTCAACAAAAATGTATAGGACGTTTTCTGATTATCCAGTAACGATCCATTTTCCCATTTCTGGAAACCGATCGTCACTATGAATTTCCCCCCATCCACCCCATTATACTTACCTTCTTCCTTCGAGATGGCTCTTTCTTCGCTAATTCTGCAGGCGCACCCTCTTCTCCAAGCTCTGCTCTGCACACTGCTGCTGATAATCCACCTCTACTGCCCAGCTTACGCATGCGTAGTAGAGGCGAGCCATCACTACAGAGAAGCATAAGTAAAGCAGTAGGGGCCGTCTCACAAGAAGAAGCCTGGAAGGCAAGTATATAATATGGGTCAGTGGTTGGGCTGATTAGGTAGGAACGGCAGGTTAGCTAGAGAGACAGGGAGGGGGTGTATGGGAGGGAGAGAGGAAGGAGGGGTTAGTGAGGTGAGAGGGAGGTAGTTTGGAAGTTATACAGCAGGAAGCTGAACCATGTAAATAAATGCAGAAGATAACAGGAGCTCCCAGAAATCACTCAAAACACGGCTAAAGGTATATGGGTGCATTTATTAACTCATTAATAGCACTAACAGACTTAAAAAAAAATAAATCTTTTTTGCCCGGAAAACCTCTTCAAATATATCATGATGGCTGCCTGAATCCATGTTGCTTTCAACTGGAGAAAGTCTTTCCTCTCTTTGACCAATCTGATTCGACGAATTGATACAGTTATGCTTCACCATCGGCATCTGAATTCTATATATTTTCCTTCCTCACTATTCAGACAGGATCTCTCCGCCCACTTATATTGTACCTTTTTACATCCCTTGCACTATTTCCATTCAGGGCTCGTTCACATCTGCGCCCGGCCTCCGTTCTGCAGGTTTCTGTTTCCTGCACAAAACTGGGCAGGAGACTGAAACCTGCCGGCATCTTTCAAACCCATTCATTTGAATGGGTTCAAAAAGTGTCCAGCCGTGAGCGGCAGTGAGCGTTTCATGCTCTCCGCGGCTAAACCGTTTTTTTTTTTTAACCGGACACAGAGTCGGACATGCAGTACTCTGTGTCCGGTTTAAAAAAACTGTTTTGCGGCGGAGAGCATAAAACGCTCACCAGCGCTCACGGCCGGACTCTGCATGGCAGGTTTCTGTCTTCTGCATTCAAAAACGAAACCTGAGAACGGAGACCCGAACGCTGGTTTGAACCTAGCGTCAGTGTGACTCCACTTTGATTTCTCTTTCCTTTTTTTTATCACCCTGCACTTTTTTCTGTATGTTCCATTCTTCTTAGAATAAGTTATTGTATTTTATACTTGCCTTCTTATCCTGCACCTTCATGTGCCTTTTTAGGATTGTAGTATTATTATTTTTATTTTTTTACTGTTTCTTTTACTTCTATATTTCAATATATACTTTTTAAACTAAATAAAAAATAGAATTAGATTTATTTTACTTTTTTACATAATTATTTTTTTTATCTTTAAATGTATCTAACCACATTATTTTGTATCAAGTAAATTAATTGGGATCTTTGTTGCCTGTTACTAAACCAATAATATTTTGTAGGGTCACACATTCCTGGGATGCTTGGTGCTACGCAAGGACCTGTTCCCATTATCAGGATGTTTGGAATCACAGCAGATGGGAACAGCATATGCTGCCATATACACGGCTTTGCTCCATACTTCTATGTGCCCTGTCAGCCTGGTATGTGACCAAGAAATCTACCTTTATATTATAAAGGGTTTTGTATGTGGACTCCCTAATAAAAGAAATCAAATTTGGTGTATTATTTATTTATTTGGCATTTTTTATCTATATATGATGATCCTTTGTGTCTTCTGTATTCTGATGCTCCCATTTTCTGTACAGGGGCCATGACGGTATGTAAAGGTGTTACTTGACAATAATGCTGTACATGTATAGTATATGTTATGCCTATCTAAGAATCAATAGCTATGCATATCAGATTAAAGTCTCATAAAGTGTACAGGGTTTTACAAAACCCCACCTATGTGCAGCAGAACTTATTTTGGGGAGAAATTGCCTGCAAAGTCCTCATTATGCAGTGGAGATTTCTGCTAATGTGAACATAACCTTATTGGTGGTATAACCAGATTTGTGGTAAATGTTATATGGATGGGGCTCTAAGCACTGGTACCACCAGCGATTATGACAACTTGCCTGTAAGATTCTCCACTGTTCTCTATAAATGGGCAGGACTTGTTCTTACAAGTCTATATGGGTGGTGCAGAAACATTATAGCCTCCACTTCACTTGTTTCCTGGTGGTCTTAATATCAGGACCCCTCTCTGCGTGATTGATGACTATTCCAAAGCTTGGATAGGTGATTAATAAATATTCTAGCTGTTTTTCATTTAGCGTTTCATTTATTCCACTTTTGTGGAAACAAAATATACGGTTGGGAAAGTACTTATCTGATTATTGCTTAAAGGGCTTCCCCACAAACCAAGTTATTCTCTATCCATAGGATAGGAATAATTTGCAGATCAGTGGGGGGTACCAGAGATGGCCGAGGTACAAGTGCTCGATTATCTCTGGCCCTCCCATTGAAATAAATGGAAAAGTGTATTCACTGTCCCACTACCGCTCTATTAAAAACAAGGAACGTCAGCCCCCCACTGATCTGCAAGTTATGGATACAGAATAACTTGCTTTGTGGAAAAAATCTTATAAGTATTCCTTATCGCTAATCCAAGTCAGTTGAACATATTGCCTTGTTTACGTAGCCTTAATTTTTTTTTTTTTTTTTGGCAAACCTTCATTTAAACATTGTGATGTTTACTGGACCACTGTAGTTAGACACGGTCAGCCTTTAGGAACACTGCTGTCTCTATTATAAGTTAATGGGAACTGTTGTCCTTCCTATAATGGATCTGGCAGTGTGTGTCTGTTTATTTTATTTTATTTTTTTTCTCTTTCTAAACAAAAACCACAACACATGTGAGTAGGGCTTAATATTCAGCTTTATTTCATGGCAATATATCTTTGTGTTGTGTAGAAATAGTTGTGTTTTTTTTTTTTTTTTTTTTTTTTTTTTTTAATGCATTTTCTAATTTTAATCACAAAATTAACTTTCTACTATACTCTTCTACAACTGTCTTGCATCTGTCTTTCAGGATTCAAACAGGAGCATCTGAACGATTTCAAGAAGGAACTAAACAATGTAGTGATCAAGGACATGCGCTCTAACAAAGACAACATCTCTCAGGCAGTCCTGGCGGTAGATATCTGCATGAAGGAGAGTAAGTCATTTTGAAATATAAATATAGAAAGTATGACCCCCACAGTATATATGTTAGCCAAAAGTTGATTCTATGTGTGAGACAATCCAAGCAGCATCCACAAATGCAAAAAAAAGCACCAGAGTGCAGCAAAGGAATCCATGTTCACATTTCTTTATTTTGAATATTCACCATCAGGAGAAAAATACCAATTGTTGTCTCTTTCAGTGTGAAAACTTGTTGACAAATTGAATTTTTTTTTTCTCCCTATGGTGATTGTTCTTTAATATTTTAAATTAGGAAGAGTGATGTGTACGCTGTTTAAAGAGGACCTTTCATCAGATTGGACACAGGCAGTTCCATATACTGCTGGAAAGCCGACATTGCGCTGAATTCAGCATACTGTGGGCTTTCCCGATCCCCGGGTGAAGAGCTAGCGGTGCCAGTACTGTAGCTCTTCACAGTCAGAAGGGCATTCCTGACAGTCTGTCAGGAATGTCCTTCTCCACAGCAGCGACTATCGCGCTGTACAGTGTGAGCGGGGAGGAATGCCCCCTCTGCTCCTGATATTACTCGTCTATGGACGAGCACTGTGAGCAGAGGGAGGGGGCGTTCCTCCCCACTCACACTGTACAGCGCAATAGGCGCTGCTGTGGAGAAGGACATTCCTGACAGACTGTCAGGAATGCCCTTCTGACTGTAAAGCGCTACGGTACTGGCACCTCTAGCTCTTTACCTGGGGCAGGGATCGGGAAAGCCGACAGTGCGCTGAATTCAGCGCACTGTCGGCTTTCCAGCGGTATATAACACCGCATGTGCCAAATCCATAAAAGGTCCTCTTTAAATTTTTCCACTGGATAAAGTTGCCAAAATTGTAAAATAAGGAATTGGAGAGAAATTATGAAGTACAGAATTTTGAATTGGACCTTTCGCATACTATAAAAAAACATGTAGTATCATGAATTTAGTGTACTGTCGGCATTCTTAGTATGCACCCCGGTGCGAAAGAGATCAGTGCCGTTAATTTTGGCACTGATATCTCTCCACTGTTAGAAGGGCAGGCCTTCAACCTAGCGTCTCCTCTGGTCTGTGAGGAACGTCCCCTGACAGTACTCTTCTATAGACTAGTACTGTAAGGGGGGTGTTCCAAAGTCCAGCAATGACACTATGCTGTAAGGCCTGATTTTTTATTTTTTTTTTTGATGGTGGGGAGGTAATATCCCGAAAATAATGTTTTATAGGTTGTACGAATATCTACTAAAATAGACGTCTTCATGTTTATAAATTTATAGAATTATATTTGAAAGTATAAAATATAGTAGTCTTGATCATTGACATTGATTGTTTTACTTGTTACTGTAGATATGTATGGATATCATGGAAAGAGGATTATTCCCTTTCTTAAAATCACCATGGCCTTACCACGTCTAATCGCACCTGCCAAGCGTCTCTTAGAACAAGGTATTCGCTTTGGCAGCTTCCCATTACAATGCTATCAAGCCTATGAAGCCAACATTGACTTTGAAATCAGGTATTTTACAACTTTTGTGCTATTTTTAATTAGTAAAGGGCTTTTTCTTTCTTTTTTTTTCCTTTTTTTTTTTTTTTTTGTTTCTATATGAAACTTTTCCTTTTTTCTGTTTTATTAAGGGATTTAAACCTGTGATTATTCCATCTCCTGTTTAAAGTTTGGGAATACTTGGTATTATATCATCCAGACTGTTAAAGTGTGATGCAGGCCATGTCTGCTCATAATGCCAACATGCCTGTTTTAGCTTTTTTTTTTTGTTTTGCAATTGTACATAGTAACGCTAGTATCTCTGGATCAGGGCCTTAACTCAAAGTAGTTTGATATAAAGCTAAAATCCAACAGATTTTCATGCCCACTGCTTGCAACATATTTGCTTTACCATGGAACCCTGTAAGAAAAAAGTTTTATGAACATTGCCATTTCTTTGTGTAACATGATGTCTATTATTTATGTTTGCTTTTATATTTACAGTGGGTTTTATCGCTTGGCTGTACGCTTTTCTTCACTTTATTTATTAACCCATTGTATAAATGGTTTGCAATCCTTAAAGGGAGTCTCTCAGCATGAAAATCAGTATCAAGCTAATGACAGTGTCTTGTTGAGTGGCATCTACACTTTCCTAAGATGCCTGTCTTATTCTGCATTGCAGCTCCATTTTCTTGAAAATCTGGATTTTTTTCTTGTGTAAATTTTTTTTTGAAAAGCGCTCTAAGGGCGTGTCTTCTCCTGCCAGGGCTGGTTATCTAGTGCAAAGAGTGTAGCACCTGTAGGAGAAGACACGTCCTTAAAGTCCTTTTTCAGCTCATGTGCATAAGAATACAATGCAGAGTTCAATTAAAAAGAAGCTGCATGGCAAAATAAGAAAGGCATCTTTGGAAAGTGTAGGAGCAGCTTTGCAAAGTACCATCACTAGTTTGATATTGCTTTTCCTGCTGACAGGGGAATAATAAGATTGTATAAATTTGTATTCCTGCTAACAAAAAAATACAAAAAAAAAAACAAAATTCAATTTATCCAGCGTTTTTTCTCTTTGCTAGGTACACATAAGGTACTCAACTTAAATCTTCAAATTCACTGTTTGCGACCTAGTTTTGGGTGTTATTTGTTCTTGTGTGTGTGTTTTTTTTTTTTATTTTATTTTTTATTAAATATTAAAGGGGTTATCCTAAGGATAGATTATCAATTTTAGATTGGCAGGAGACCAACTCTCAGGACTCCCACAGATCATTTGATTCCCAGCATTGTTTAGCTGCTCATAGCTGCACTGACTCACCGTGCTTTTAGTAGTAGCTGTTATTGGTACTGCAGTGCTGTCCCATAGACTTGAATGAAACACCAATGCAGCCCACATACCGTAGTTAATGCTACTGAAAGTACAGCAGCACGGGCCTGACATGTAAACCATTCCAGGAGTTGTGCAGTCTGGTAAACAGCTGATCTGTATTCCAACCTGGAATTTCAACTATCTAAAAAAAACTGTTTTTTTAATTTTTTTTTATGTAGATTGTGAGCCCCACATAGGGCTCACAATGTACATTTTTCCCTATCAGTATGACTTTTTGGAGTATGGGATGGAAATCCATGCAAACACGGGGAGAACATACAAACTCCTTGCAGATGGTTTTTTGCCCTTGGCAGGATTTGAGCCGAGGACTCCAGCGCTGCAAGGCTGCAGTGCTAACCACTGAGCCACCGTGTGGCCCCCCCCAACTATCTAAAATGGATGGCCTAACCTAAGTTTATAAAAGATGGGTAATCCCTTTTAAGTTGTATGTTTTGTATTTGACTCATCCATCATAAAAGTGAATTTTAGTTTTCTGATCTTTTAATACTGTACACTTCTTGACTTTCAGGTTTATGGTCGATAATGATATTGTAGGATGTAATTGGATTGAGCTCCCTGTTGGTAAATATCAAGTACGTAAGGAATATCATGGTACGGACAACACTACTAATGATCCTAGAAAGGTGAGCTGTGAATATTTACTTGAACGCATTTCCATTTAGCTTTTTTAGGAAAAATTTGCACATGGTTTTACATGTCTATTTTTATGCTGTGCGGTGAGTTGTATTTAATTTAGCAAAAAATTGCAATTTGATAAATGTTGCACAGAATATTTCCCTTTGTAGACAGCTGTTTCTGTAACCGTTTTTTATGTGCTAATGAGCGAGTAAAAATCTGTGCTAATTTTAAAATTATGCTCATCTTAAGTTACACTTACACAGATATTTAGACCACGTCCCTTTTCACTGACAAATGGCAACTTGGCGAGCACAGCAAGACAGTAATGATGTTATGTTCAGGCACTGTACAAATACACTGGAAACTGTAAACTACTTTGTATAAAGGTGGAAAATAAGGCCACATTTTGGGCACACTGCTTGATACATGGCTCTCTCTATCCCTTCACTATGGCTGATTGATCCTCTAACCTGCATTTGTTTTCTGTGCAGATGTCTCTTGCCCAGCTAGAGGTAGATGTGAGTTGGGCCGATCTCTTGAGTCATCCTGCTGAAGGGGAGTGGCAGAAGATTGCACCTCTTCGAGTTCTCAGTTTTGATATTGAATGCGCTGGAAGAAAAGGTAAATTTTATTGGCCTTGTGGGTGTGGCCAAACACTGTTTTTCCTTGAAGGCTATGAATCTGCTCGCATCACTCCAGAGAATTTCTTGAGATATAGTCTTATATTTTGGTACCTTCTATCCGAACTATTCAAATGTACACACTCACATGTTGCCCTCATTAAGCGTCTTAGAAAGTGTATACTATGCAGAATGGCTCCGTATACAAAAATACACTACAAGGGATTGTGCCATTAAGGACACCTATTTTCTACCCACAGGATAGGGGATAAATGAGGTCTAACCGCTGGGTCTCACAGTGATCAGGGGCATTGATGAGCGACAAAACCCATGCCGACTAATTCTGAATGGAGCACCAGTGCACTTGTGTGACCTACACTCAATTTACTGCTATGAAGTGTCCAAAAATTAGAGTAATGCAAGCGTGCTAGCACTTCACGGACAAGTAGAATACATGGGGATTTTCGATCCTCCGTTCTTTTAATCCCTGTCGGGGAGTCAGTGGATGGACCTCTGTGATCAGACAGTTATCCCCTATCCTGTGGATATATCAGCATGTACCAGCCAAAAGTACATTCATAGGCTCATATGAATATGTTTGACCTATACATCAGGGCATTTCCTGACGCACTGAATGTGTGTTGTAGATGGAATATCAACAGGGCTAACACCGTAGATGTGTATT
Source organism: Leptodactylus fuscus (assembly GCF_031893055.1). Lineage (NCBI taxonomy): Eukaryota > Metazoa > Chordata > Amphibia > Anura > Leptodactylidae > Leptodactylus > Leptodactylus fuscus. The sequence continues at coordinate 74,046,611 of NC_134270.1, forward strand.
GGCTGAACAATTAATGTGTGGTGGAGCCTTCTTTGCTGCCCCCAACAACAGAGATTGGGCATGTTCTGATTTCAGCATACATTTTTCTGATTTTTTTCAATTTGGAGGGTTAACAGTCTGTTTATGACTTGAAACTGTTTTTTCTTTAAGACCTGGTCTTGTGTAGAGCATGGCCTCGATGCACCCCAATATTTACCTAGTGGTGCCCACTATATATGTTTAGTGTTGATTTCGGCATGGCTGATCCTTTTGTTTTTGAGGATATAAACTATTGCCATACATGTTCACCTAAGTTGAATGGTGGGCTGAACAGAGTTGGTGGAGAGAGATATGAAATGAGCGTTCACCAGAAATCTATTTGATTTATATGGCCAGCCTTATGGATTTTGTAGGGGTTGCCTTTTGGAGACAAAATATGTGTCACCAAGGGTCAGGTATGGTGAAATCCCTCACAACAGCCTTTGAAGATGTTGGGTGTGAATTTTCAACACTGTTGTGAAGGAAAGTAGTGTACATATGTCAGTATTAGATTTCAGATTTAATTTTCAGAGTTTGAGTAGTTTTTATCAGTAACTTTAACTTTGTGTCACTGTGTCATTAGTCAGGAATCGGGTGATTACTTTTCTTCTAATCTAAACTATGTAGTAGTGTTTTGTTTTTTTTTTTGTTTTTTTTTAATTTCCATCTCTTCTTTACACAGGAGTGTTTCCCGAGCCTGACAAGGATCCAGTCATTCAGATCGCTAACATGGTTCTGCGGCAGGGAGAAAAAGACCCCTTTATACGCAACGTTTTTACGCTAGGCACCTGTGCTAGCATTGTAGGCTCCCAAGTGCTTTGCTTTGAGAGGGAAGATGCACTTCTTAAGGTATTTTATCCTGGTTGGAAAAGTGAAAAGAACTGCCAAGGAAGGTGGGGGAACCAGGCAGGGTCACCCCCTCGGTGACCTCACACTTAAAAGTTGGATCACTGGTATTTAGGCTACGGATGCAGGAGTAGGGCCCGGATGACTGGCGAGGGGCTCAGTGGAGTGCAGCACTTCAGGGGGGCGGGTTGTTACTAATGTGGTATACATGCTGAAAACCCCCCTGCACCAGTAAAAGAAATATAAGGAAAAACAAAGCAACAGACCTGATGCAGGTTGTCTGCCATATATGGACACTAGGCTAAAACTGGCTAACGTAGTGTCTGTGGAGAGGGTATAGCCTCAGGGCAGAGCCTACATGTTTTGATATTGCCCAGTGGCCAGGTCCATACCTATGGTGTTGTGTTTCCCCAATGATATAAACAAGAAAATGATTTTTTTCAAATGTGAATATACTCTAAGCCCTGACCTCACGTGCCCCCAATAGGTTTTCCATAGTATATTGTGCAAGTGACTTAATCATTGGCAAGAGGAATTCCTGAATAGATATGTATAGACATATCAGAAGATTATTTTCCTCAGGTCTGTTCCATCAAAACTACCATGATTGTGGAGAGTGTACCTTCTAGTACTTTTCATTTTCTCATGGGAAGCCTTGTGTTTTTCTTTGATCCTCCAGGGTAAGCAGATTAACACGTTCTATTGTTAGAGTACAGAAGGGAAATTTTGCTCCATCCTGTAGTAAAAGCTGAATTGATGTATTATTGTTTTATTTCTTGTGCACTTTGAGTAATATTTGCTAAGTACTATCAAATGGATCACCTTCCCCAGTTACCTTTTTGTGAGTAAACTTTTAGAAAGTTCATAAGGAACCAAACCTTTACAACACAATCCATCACAGAAACTGATTGTAAATTTGGAATGTATTTATCTGAATAATTTTAAAGGGAGTCTGCTAGCAAGAAAATTGGTATAAGACTAACACCAGTACCTGGTAGGACGGACACCATACTCCCCAAAGATGTCTTTTTTTTTATTCTGCTTTGCAGTTCATTGTCATGGTAATCAGGATTTTATTCTTATGTAAATTAGCTGAAAACGAATTTAGGGGTGTTTTTTCTCTTGCCAGGGCTTTGCTCTCGATAACCACCCCTTACTGCAGACATAGTGGAAGATGGGGGAGAAGTTGTGGGGAATTATCTTGAGCAGAGCAAACTCCAGCAGGAGAGGACGCGTCCCTAAAGCCCTTTTCAGTTCATTTGTATAAGAATAAAATCCTGACTTTTACGACAGTAATATAGCAATATAGAATCAAAAAAGGATCTTTGGTAAATATAGAAACAGCCCTACAATGTACTGTCGTTCATGTGATACTGATTTTCCTGCTAACAAAAGGAACGTTTAATTTAACAGACATTATTAATGTACTTAATATCACTGGAGGAGTGTAATGACCAATTTTTCCCCCCCTTTCTTAGGCCTGGGCAGAGTTTGTGCGCATTATTGATCCAGATATTATAACTGGTTACAATATCCAGAATTTTGACTTGCCATACCTTATCAACAGAGCTCATACCCTAAAGGTAACATTTCCTTTTGATCCAACACTTCTAAACTAAAAAAATTTTAGCAGCTTTGAAAATATTCTTGCCTTTAAAAAGAAAATAAATAAAAAAAAATCCATATACCGTATTTTCCGGACTATAAGGCGCACATAAAATCCTACGATTTCCTCAGAAATCAAAAGTGCGCCTTATAGTCCGGTGCGCCTTATATATGGATGGAAGCAGCGGCACGTGAGGAGTTAAGTGGCGGCCGCCGGCAAAGTCTGCGTGCCGCTTTCATACATTGCAATGGGAGCATGCTATTCGAATAGTATTCGCTCATCTCTAACTTCAATTGTAACTTCTTACAATTGAAGTTAGAGATGAGCGAATACTATTTTTATAGCATGCTCCCATTATTATTTATGAAAAGGCACAGTTTGTGAACTGCTTGAATGCTGCTGTGGAAAGTGCATCATGAGTGGACACAGCACCATTGGGAATAACCAATGTGGAAAGTACTGACCATTGTTTTCCTTATTGTGAGAGGTGAATGTCGGCCACGAAGGTGTACAAGGGCCAGCCAAGTTACAGTTTAGAAGCTTATTGGGGGCTACCAGACAAGCCTAAAGGCTCTTCTATTTGTATGGCAGTATCAGAATTGTACTGACTCGGATTCACAAAGGGTGGCCTTCTCCAAAGAGTCATGTTTTTTAGTTCATTGAACAGCTGGACATTGGCACGTTAGATGAGAAACATCAGAGAACATATACCATGTAACCATTCTTGGAAAAACACAAGCTTGTGCCAGCTGCATTATGGCCTGGAGAATTTTGTCCAGGCATTTTCTGGGCATATTCTTCCATGTGGAAGGCTGTTTGAACCGATTTGGGTATGAATCCATCCTTGAAGATCATGAATACTCATACATGCTGTTTCTGTCCTCTGGATAGATGTAATCAAGCAAGATAATATAACATATAGTGATAGTGGCTGGAAGAGCACGACCATGACATTCAAGTACTTTCCTGACCCTCTAATTTCCCAGACTTGATCCAAATTGAGCTATTGTTGGACCATCTCGATCATTGTAAATCCTCCTCCATGCACCCTCCAGCAAATGTGGGATGCTTTGCAGATAGTATGGCTCCAGACATGTGAGTTAATCTACCATCACCTTACTGAGTCAACGTATCTAGCTGCTGTCCATGCTGCTCACACCATGCAGCTGGTTATTCTGGAAATTAGCTGGTGGTCATAATAATTTGACATGATTCTGTATGTTTGGAAGAAGGAGATAGATGAGAATAAGTGGGAATAACTATTGGTTCAGATCAAAGTTTGGTTTGTTTGTTGTATCTTACCATGGATAACCATAGTTTTGCATTGGAGCTATAGACTCCGAACAGTAGGAGAATTTTAACCAAGGCTCTGCAAAATAGTTGCAAAGTGGATATACCCATTAAATAAATGAGTTTTTCTGTTATACAGGTAGACAGTTTTCCTGTACTTGGGAGAATGCGGAACATGAGGTCTGTAATCCGAGACTCTTCCTTCCAGTCCAAACAGATGGGCAGACGAGAAAACAAAGTGATCAACACAGAGGGTCGGGTTCAATTTGATCTTTTACAGGTATTGTATGTATAGGTTTATACACTTTGTGTTATTACCTCCTTCAGTTGTTCAGATTCTCTCTCATTTTCAGTATTGCAATTCTCTTTTAATTCGGCTTTCACTTGCTAAACGCTACCTTTACAATCTGATCTGAATGCAGTCGCCAGACCTTTTTTTTTTCTCCCCATCCATCACAGAATACAATATAAGTTTATCACACTCTCCCACAGATCGATCCATACCGCGGCACCCCCCTATATCCCCTTTCTCTTCACTATCACCCTAACTGTCCTCTCCATTCTTCCAATGACCTTAGGGCTCGTTCGCAGGGGGGACGGATTTTGCCACCAAGCGTGACGTGGGGAGACACACTCTGGTCAAATCACACCTGACATGACAGTCACGGTTGCGGCTTCTCCCTCCAGAGTCGGCTCAAATGAATGGGCGGACTCCGGGCAGCTCGCTTCTTTTTTCCGCTAGTGGCAACATGCCTCTAGCGGAAAAAAGAACGCTAGTGGTCTCCATAGACCACCATTGTATGGAGGCGGATTTTGAGGTGAAATCCACTGTCAAAATCTGCCTCCTTGCCCCCGTGTGAATTAGTCCTTAGACTTGCATCCTCTGATATCCAGACAACCCACTCCCATCTCCAAGACTTTCTCGAGCTGCATCGGTGCTCTGGAATGCTTTACCCTGAACAATCTGATTGATCCCCAACTACAGCAGGTTCAAAATTGCCCTAAAATCACATCTGTATATTCAGGCTCATCACATGACCTGAACACAATGTAGTGTGCGGAGGTGTAGAATCATAACATTTCTATCCTTCCTCCTCTGTTCCTCAGATCCTGTCCTCTCCATCTAGAAGTTACACTGCACTCCTTGCACTTAGTATCTGTTTATTCACAAATACTGGCTGGTTACACAACCTTTTCTATTAAAAGATGTCTGGACCATTGTAGCAAGCAAGCCCTCTGACCTCTTGTGTCTCCCTACCTTCTCATAGAATGTAAGCTCTTGCGAGCAGGGGCCTCACTCCTATTGTTTGATATGTTTATTTATTTGTCGCATTGTTATGTCTCGTTGTCTGTTCATGTGTCCTCTGATGTGTAAAGTGCTGCGGAATATGTTGTCGCTATTTAAATAAAGTTGTTGTTAATAATAATAACAATAATAATCTTATTCTGAAGTAGCCTAGCCAAGTATAAATTCTCCACCGAGAGTTTTTACTGCTGACAAATATAAACCGCTTACTATTCAGGGGTTGCTCTTTAAAGCACATCAATTCAATATTTTAAAGGGCTTATACATTTCTCAAAAAATTAAGGTAACACGTAAGAATCACACTATAACTCCAGTAAAGTTCTTAAAGCCATTGTCAGACCTTATGCTGCTGCTGTGGGACCTGGGTTTCCCCTGGTGCAGAGCTGTTCTCAATCTCAATTGATCCAAATGTGTAGGCAGTTCATAGAAATTTATGCCATTGACTGCCTTTACATTTCCCAACCCTTAATCTGTTTGAGAACTTCTGGGACATTATGAATCAGTTGATCCAATGCCACCAGTAAGACAGACTGTCCAAGAGCTCACTGATGCCCTGATCTAGATCTGGGAGGGGGGATCCTTCAGAAACCATATACTTTGTCATCAGGAGATTGCACCAGCGTTGTTGTTAGTGCATGTAGGCACATGGTGGCCATAACTAAATAACATTGCGTTCTCATGATGAAATTCTTTCAAATTGGATCCACCGGTGATTTATATTTGCTGAGGATTTTGGTTTCCATTGACGCGACTTTTTGTTTTCAGAAATAATTCTTAACTTGTCTTTTGTTCATTGCGATCCAATGTGTGATTTATGTTTTCCCTTTAAGATGGGAAAAGTACTTTCAAGTAGATAGAGATTGAGCCAGAGGATAACAAAGAATATCACTCCCAACCCAATGCTGTCATTAGAGTAAAAGATCATTTTCTGTATTATGTGGAATGGGGCTGGTTTTGTTCAATGCCAATTTCTCTATTGTTTGGTGCTGGGGTAAAGAAGTTTTACAGTAGTATAATGTATCATCTACTAAAAATCCATACTTTGTATATATAAATTTCATTTGTATTTTAGGTTCTTCTAAGAGATTACAAACTACGTTCCTATACCTTGAATGCTGTTAGTTTTCACTTTTTGCAAGAACAGAAGGAGGATGTACAGCATTCCATCATTACAGACCTGCAGGTACAGCTTCATTGTCAGGTTTAGGATCTAGAACAACACACAGTAGGAATATTAAAAGCTATTAGACTCTTTACTCTGTTACTTTCTGTCTAGTTTGTCTGCAGCTGAGTTCAAGGAATCTGACTATTATCATTTTATATATCTAGGATATGCTATCACTTTTTATTAGTGGTGCATCCCATCTCTGGAGCCCCTACAAATCCTGAGAAAGACTTCAACACTGTGGCCCCCTTTATTTTCAGGACTGATGGTGGTGCCAGAGATCAGACAATCCTCTTCAAAGAGTGATGTCATATCTGAAAGATATAGTATCACTTTATAAGATAGTAGTAATATTCTATGGCTGTGTCATGTTTAGCAGGTAAACACAGCGAACATTGGAAAATATTATTCATCAGTATTTCATATACCGACAATCCTACTGTTTTATGTGGAGAGAGCGCCTCTCCCATCCCTGCCCCGATTTACTGTCTCTGATAACCAAATGGAAGAATTGTCTATCATTTAAAGCAACATAAATTTGCTTCATATAATAACAGAATGGAAATGAGCAGACCCGCCGGCGTCTGGCCGTGTACTGCTTGAAGGATGCCTACTTACCCCTGCGCCTCTTGGAGAAGCTCATGTGTGTTATTAATTACATGGAGATGGCTCGTGTGACCGGTGTGCCTCTAAATTACCTGTTATCCCGCGGGCAACAAATCAAGGTCGTATCACAGCTCCTCAGACAGGTAAACTGCATATTACGTGTTTCAGCTCACAGTTCTGATTGCACTAGCGCAATGTCTACAATGCTAGAGTTCAAATTGTCTTCGAAAATGTCTTCAAAAAGGGTTTAAGCACAGAAGACAAATAAGTACAATAAACTAAATCAGCGACACACATGTAGGATTTTCTGTGGTGCATTTTTATGGAAACATAGAAGATTGATGGCAGAAAAAAAGACCGCATGGTCTCCCCTTGAGAAATAACAACTCAAATGTCCATAACATGCATATGTTATTTTGTTTTTATCTTAGGATAGACATGTGTTTAGTGCAGACATTTTAGTACAGTAGGATCACAATCTTTCTCTTACCATTGGTTATACCTCTAGCTATATGGCCAGGCATCCTACTTGTTTGCCCAATTGCCTGTCCATGCTTTGCTCTTATTGAGGGCAGCTTGCTCTTAAAAATATTGGTGGTGAAGGACTGTCTGTTTGGACTCGCAATTTCCAGTTTATGGGATGCACTTAAGAAATCTTGGAGAGAGTTGTCAGAGGAGCAAATAAGAGGAGGGCAAAGAAAGAGTTCTTGTTAAGATGACTAGGACTGACTGGGAACTGCGCAGTAGAAATTAAAGTGGATTAGAGGGGCTCAAGAGCATCAGAAGGGCCATAGAGATGCAGTAGTCTAAGTGCGTGATAATAAGGGCATGCACTAATATTGACGTGTGGTTGAGCTAATACATGGATTGAAGGTGGGCGCTTTGGATTTTCAATTTGAAAGGTGGAAAGGTTACATAGAGGAATGGGCATTCCAGTTGGGGCAAAAGATTGCAGTATCCTAGGATATGCTGTCACTTATTGAGCAGTGGCAACCTATAGATGATCTTATGACCTCGGCTGGCTTAACACTATGCTCCTCTCCACAAAAATGCATATGAAAATGGACGTCTTTCTGAAAAACCAATGTCATTCAAAGTACCATGTAATTTCCATCCTCAAGCAAGAAATGAATGTAATATTTTGTGGGGAGCAGTGACTAGTCTGTTTTTGTTGCTCTGAATAAAATGCCTCTAATATAGAAGTAATAAAATGCATTGTATATGCGCTTTAAACTTGTTTTGGTTATTCTTCCGATATTAGGCAATGAAACAAGATCTGGTAATGCCAGTAGTAAAATCAGAGGGTGGTGAAGACTACACTGGTGCCACAGTCATTGAACCTGTGAAAGGGTGAGTAAATTGTGCATAATGTGTGTGTATGTGTGTGTGTGTATATATATATATATATATATATATATATATATATATATATATATATCTATATATATGGCATACTCAAATCTAGTAATGGGTATGGGAGAGACACCGCATACAGGACTTTTGTGTCCATTAAGAAAACCAGTTTCATGACGGATGTCAAACTTACGTTATTTGTCAACATTAAATGTTGACAATGTTGCGAGAGAACTCTCCAGCGCCGCTTCTATCTTCGCCTGGAACGGCCTCTCTCTGCATTGTCTTCCGGTGCTGGCTTCAAACTTCTAAGCATGCACAGTCGGCTCTGCCATTGGACCTCGGGCAGGGCCGACGGCGCATGCCTGCGGTCATTTTCTTGTGGCCACTTACCCCAGCTTACTGTTTAAGCAGCCACAAGAAAATAGCCGCTTACACCAGTTTACTCCTTGCCAAAAGTTAATCTTTGCCAGCTTGGACCAGCCCCCTAACATCAGCAAAGGTTGAGAACCTAAAAACAATATGGTAATATAGACTAAAGGCAAGATTATTAAACAGAGGCAGTGAATTGTTCTCTTCAATCTTGCGATACAGTTTTCAGGTAAGAGTATGTCATAATGACCTTCAAAAGTTGTAAGGGGCATTGATTCCTTAGGTAGTTTTGGGGATGGACCTCTCTTGGAGAGAGGTTTTGGATGGGATCAGGGTGGGGGTCGATCATGATCTGTAGTTTCTAATTAAGGGGTCGATACAACATTGGTTGAGAAAGATCTAGGCCTTTCTTAGTTGTGTTGAAAATCTGGATTAGGCTGAGGTTACATATAGCGAGAAAACTGCATTTATTTCACCCAAAGCTAGGAGTGGATTTGGTAGAAGGGAGAAGTGTTAAGACTAGTACTCAAAAAAAAAAAAAAAGTCTATCTGTTTGGCCTTAGACTTAGGTATCATTCACATGACAGGATTCTACAGCTGTATGATGGGCGTTTTATTAACAGCCACATAGACTTTAATAGATTTATTCACACACTCTTTGTTTAAATGATCTGTGTGGACAATCCAAGAAAAAAATAGAACTTGCTATTTCTTGAGCCATTTTCATGAATTCCCAAATAGACTCAAGGACTTTGAGGGTCCATGAAAATGGATTACCCTCTGCGTACAAAAGTACTTTTGTAAGGCTAAATGTTAATGTCGTGTCATGTGTAATGTAGCCTTACATTGTGAGGGTTTTTTTTTTTTTTCTTGCTTGATTTTTTTATTTTTTTTTGCTTGTGAAATATTTTTATAATGTCTATGGTTCCAGGTAGGGCTGGGAAGTAAATTGTATGTTCAGCTTTCTCATGGCGATCAGGAGTTGATCCTTGACTTGGTAAATGTGGGCATGATTTTTAAGGTTTTTGGCAGGTTTTTGGAATGGGTAGCCTGTGATAAAAGTTGAAAATTAGGTTGTGGATTGTGGGAGAGCCATCAAGTTTTGTGGTTGTCATCATATGTATGTCATGGAATTTCACATTACTTCAGTTCCTGCCTTCAGCTTTGGCAAGTTTAGAGGAGGATCTGAAAGCTGTGAAACCTAAGTTGTTATGGGCTTCAATTAGTTTATTATACCTTTTCGTGTCTATGCTCCCTTTTCCTCTCTATATGGTCCACTTGGCCGCCAAATGCTTTAGCTCTGACATTCGTTGACATTAGTAGTGGCACATAATATCTTTTTAGATTGAATTGTGAATAGCCAACCTCATTTCTTTCATAAAGGACTTAGAGCTTGCTTGTTTCTTTAGAGAGTTTGCTTGCAAGGCTTCTGCAGTATCTTCAAGGCTCTGCAAAAGAGTGGGGAGGCTGGCTGCTCAGAAGTCAGTAGTGTCTTATTTAAAGTGTTGCTTACTTGGGCTGAGAGAAGATGAAGGGGTGATCTCCAAGATTTGGTCTCTGGCTTTTTGTTATGGCTGCTGGTGGAAGATCCTCTTTTCTGGCCCACAGCCTGGCGTGTCTGGAAGTTTACGAATGAGTGCCAATTTTGGTCCAGTTCCTGGGTGGCCAGGGAAGCTGAGCTGCTCATATGCCTGTAAGGGGGACTGGAAGATTTGGCAGCTGGTGTAAATGGTCCTTGTTGTTCCAAAGTGAGTGAAGGAGCTGGGGAGTGAAGTATGTAGACTCCATCTTGACACTGTGGGGAAAGATTTCATCCATTTGTTGGAGCCAAAAACTTTGGTTCGTTTTCCTCCATCGAGGGAAAGCTTGCTGCACAGTCTTCCTGGGTGTATGTGAAGCTAATGAAGTTGGTTTATGAGGTGGAATTACGTTGTGATGTCGCCGTGTACAGGTTGCTGGCAGAGGGAGCGGCATTACCATGACCTGTGAGAGGTGTGTTTTTATCTATTTAGATGGAGAGATAGATATATGCATATGCTCTAATTCCTAAAATGCATAAAACTCTTCAAATCCCTTGATAAACATTCTCACATGCTTGCGTTATGCTTCTGTCATAAATTGATCTGTTACATTTCCTGCAGATATTATGACGTGCCTATTGCTACTCTGGATTTTTCATCGCTGTATCCATCTATCATGATGGCTCACAATCTCTGCTATACTACCCTGCTGCAGTCTGGATCCATCGACAAATATGGGTGAGTCTTTTGGATACTCATTTTGGGAAGACCACATCTAGAACAACCTTTTTTTTTTAAAAAAAAAATTTCCTCTTTTAAAGCCTATTTTTGGATGGATCCATGCAAAGTTTATTTAACTTGTCTGGTTGGGCTTTACAATTAATCAAATTCACTTGTTTGATTTGCCATTTCCAAGAATGTGATTCTGATTTCCATTACAATTGTGAAATCAATGTTGGCTCCACCCTGGAGTCTATTTCCTGTAGGCTTTCTCCTCCAGCTCCAGTTGCGTGGTAAGACTCCCCCCCCCCCCCCCCCTTCATGTCGGTTCACCTAACTTTTATTTATTTATTTATTTATTTATTTATTTATTTATTTATTAAGCCTTTTTTAGCAATACTGTGAAAATTTTAATTAAAATTGAAAATCGCCCCTAGGCTTTAAAAGAAAAAAAAATTGGGATTTTATTTTTTGGCAAAAATCACCCAAATATATAGTTGGGGCATGTTTTTTTTATTGCCTGTCACATGTGCTGTAATGGTTCTTTAGTACATTTAAAGGGGTTGTCCGGGATAATCTAAAATCCCTGCACGACGCTAAACGTCATCCCTCCTCCTACTTTCTATATAACATTGATTATAATGAATAGCTAGTATAGGAAGAAATCCAAACACGGGGAGAACATGCAAACTCCTTGCAGATGTTGTCCTTGGCAGGACTTGAACCCCGGACTCCAGCGCTGCAAGGCTTCAGTGTTGCCCCCACTACTACAACCCCCCCCCCATCCACTCCACTCATACTTGCCCATCAATGGCTTCTTACAGTGAGACGGCTCCTCCTCCTGCTGTCTGTGTGGTGCGCGCTCTTCTACACTGTGTGCGCCGCCGCCTGTATTTCCCCTCTACTGCACTTTCACGCACACATGCAAAATTGTGTTCTTCTCCCAACTTCATATCCTATGTCAAGTAAATCCACTTAGTTTGGTGAGCTGTTTCTTTTTGCTTTTATACAAATATTAAAACTTTCGCACACATCTTGAGATGAACTTGGTACCGGTAGAATACTGTGCTTTTTGTCATCACAGATCAAGACTTCATTGTTCTCTTTCCTCAGGCTCCAGCCTGAAGATTTTATCAAGACCCCAACAGGAGATTGTTTTGTCAAGTCCAGAGTAAGAAAAGGGTTGTTGCCTGAGATTTTGGAAAACCTCTTGTCTGCCCGAAAGCGGTGAGTAAACATTGATTTTGTCTCATTACCAAAATACTGAGCCGCAGACACAGCTACTCTCCAGGCACATTGCTCCTGAACAGGTCCCTGGTTATTGACAGAATGGCCTGCCAATTCACACATCAGCCAGAAGTCACTTTTTCAGTGCAACTGTAGGAGAGTCTGGATTTTACAAATGCTTACACTTGCATAGAAACCGTGGACATCCGACTTGTGTGTAACTTGCCAGGTCTGTTTGCTGACTACACAATGCCACATTCAGGTCTGTCTAAAGTGAACCATGAACCAGATGATTGTCTGCATTATTCACTATAAATTTTGTTTTAACTATGAAAGAATTTGGTTTTATGGAGTGTGTGTGGCAGATTTAATAATAATGTCTATTATTACTAGTGTGAAACTTCTCCAAATGTATTACAGTGATTTGATGCTGTTTGATGAATCCGGTCATTCAGTAGGTGCTACTGCGCTGATTCCAGTGCACTTGGAGTTTCCCCCTCATCATTTCTGTTAGTTTCAGCACAGGTATACTCTCTTACTGCCAGGTGGGGTGATTCTGAGCTGGATCAGAAAGACGGGGATCACGTACCTGACAGCAAAGAGCATATTTGTCCTGAAAGTAACAGAAATTATTGCTTGGGAAAGGGTCAGGAATGCAGAAAAATTCCAACTGCACCCAAATCTGTTAAAGGGAACCTGTCAGGGCAAAACCACCCATAGGTCCTCATAGACTTGGGATTTAGTGACCCAAATTGCCCTGTTTAAAGCAATCCTCTGCCGCATTAAAAATAAAATAATCTTTATACTTACCTAGCGATGTGTCTCACCGGACTCCTCTCTGGTGCTCCCTGCACCTATGCTGTTCATCATTGAGGTTGATGTACACCGCAGCTTCATTGAGCATGTGCCTGAGGTTCATCGCATGTGCACTGAAGCCGAGGTGTACTACGTATGCGTCAGTGAACAACCTCACTCCTGCAAAGAATGCATCCAATAAGTGAGTATAACTTTTGTTTTATTTTTAATGCAGCCGTGGATTGCATTATAACATGGTGATTTAGGACACTTAATCCATGGTCTATGAGGACCTATAAGTGATTCAGTGTCCAAGATTATTGAAGGGTGCAAAGAGCTGGTAGAGGTGGTGAAAGGTATCTCTAAAGCCACATGCTTTCTGCAAAGCCACCACTACTTACTAGACAGGGCACATTTATTGTTTACCTCAAATAATAAATGGGGCTTAAGGTATGTATGTCAGTTTGTTTGTGGTTTTTTTTTTGTGAGAATTATGCCAAAATTCTGACACATTTTCATTAGGAAATTGATAACCTCTTTGTTTTCCTTTTTATTTAATTTTTTTTTTATTTTTAGGGCAAAAACAGAGCTAAAGAAGGAGACCGATCCCTTTAAACAAAAGGTTCTCGATGGTCGTCAGCTGGCGCTAAAAGTAAGCGCAAACTCTGTCTATGGATTCACTGGAGCACAAGTTGGAAAACTACCCTGTCTAGAGATTTCACAGGTAAATTGGGGGACTGAAACCAATACAGAGAGGGAAAGAATAAAATACCTACAAAGCATTCTGAAGGATGTTTCCTACAGCTGCCAAGTAGATTCCATTGCATCGGGTGAGATAAACCTCTGTGTTCATAAAGTCTGTCTTAGATGATGCATGGTAAACAAAATGGCATAGTAATTGTAACATCTTTAAAGGATTGTCAGTGAAGAGCTATTGATAATTGCACCGATATCTCTTTCCCTGGGACACGTAACCGGAAAGCCCAGCGCACTGTCGGCTTTCTAGCGGTATATAAAACCACACATGCCCGAGGACATGAAAGATCCTTTTTAAATGTCTTACAGTACTACACAGACTGTATATTAAAGAGTGAGGAAATCACGTGCTGAGCACACCTAATAATAATTTTTTTTTTTTTTTTTTTTTTTTGTTCAAGTTCTGGAGAACCCCTTTAACTGCCATCTTGTCAGGCACGCCTTCCATCTGTTAATTTTTAGCAGTGTAACAGGCAGTAGTGGTATCTTTATCCTACTGTTTAATTTTCTGGGAATTCCCTTAACTTCTCATGTCCTAAGCATTGTCCTTTTTGTCTCTCCATCAATGGTTTTATTCACAAGCCAAAGTATGGCAGACATTTTCTCTAAGTACACAAGTTCCAGTCAAGTATGCAAATTCCATGATAAAGTAATACCTTTACATAAACAAAAAAATGGGAAAAATTGGTAATGTATAAGAGCTTTTGCCAGGGAAGAGAACCATAAAAAGACAGTTTGAAGTGTATGAACAGCGCAATGGCCCATGGGTTAGCACTGTCACCTTGCAGCACCTTTGTCCTTGATTAGAATCTGAGCAAAGACATGATCTACATACAGATTCTATTTTCTCCTGTGTACTTAGGGTTGTTGCATTTTTCATCCCCCACACAAAAACATGGGTTTGTTGATTCTCTTTGGAATGTTCAAGTGGTAGCCTTTAGGCTGGTCTTACACGACCGTATTGAATGTACGGTCCGCAAGTTGCTGATCGACAACATAGACTTCGCAGACGTCCGTGTCCTGCCAACACTCGCCCATAGAGTTCTATGGGCGAGTCCATGCAGTGCCGCAATTCACGGCCATTACGGACATGTTCTATAAATTGTGGACCACGGTTGCGGCCTGGTCACACCACGGATAAAATATCCGGTGGTGTAAGAGGCCACATTGAATATAATGTATCCGCAATTGAAAACCCTCAATTGCGGACTTACATTACGGCCGTGTAAGACCAGCCTTAACTGTGAAAAAACACGATGGCAGGTGCACAATGACATAGGTTTCCTCGGGTGAAACAAGATAACTTGAAAACAGCAATAAAATATATCCAGCACTCCGCCTCTTGTGGTTTCTTAGTCATGGCCATGACTAAGGAGAGTATTCTCCGAAATGTGTAGGATTTTTTGCTATCCTGCCTGTACACTATGGATCTTGTTTCCATCTTTTAATCATTGTCAAGATTATGACGAATTAATAAAAGCTACGTTTTAAGAAACCACAAGAGGCGGAGTGCTGGGTATATTTTATTGCTGTTTTCATAGTGTAAACTTGTGCAATACACAAACAATAGTTTGCTAGTTTGTTGCTGAACCTCGTGTAAATGGGCATCTGTCTGTCATTTGTAATGGAAAGAACATGAGAAGTGGAAAAATACCCAGCTATTGTAGCATAAAAATGCAATTTTTGGAAGCCTAAGCAGTAGTGTAGTATCATTTCTGTTATAATCTCCATAATCTGACAATCAAATATAATCTCTCTTGGTCTACATCCAATAACCTCCTAGTCAACTCAGACAACAGAGTATTGCTTTTTTGCTTGAGTGCAATAGCCACTTCAGCTATGTCTTAGACCTCGACACACTGATCTAGCTTAGTATAAGAATTGTATTGTGAATCCATTAATTTCAATTTATCCATGTTGCAATTCCTGACACAGTGTTTGGTCATAAGTTGAAACGTTTTAGGGACTGTTCACATCTTGTGTTGAATACCCGGAATCCAGCAGAAGGACATTGGTTAACAAAGAGTTCAGTGTTAAATAAAAACAGATATTTTTTTCTCTTCAGTTGGCCTTTATGTTTTTTTTTTTTTTTTTTTAAAGAGGACCTTTCACCATTTTGCCCACAGGCAGTTCTATATACTGCCGGAAAGCTGACAGTGCGCTGAGTTCAGCGCACTGTCGGCTTTCCCGATCTGGGCCCGGTGTGAAGAGCTTACGGTCCTGGTACCGTAGCTCTTTTATGGTCAGAAGGGCGTTTCTGACAGTTAGCCAGAGACGTCCTTCTTCACAGCACAGCCAATCGCACTGTACTGTGGAGTGGGGAGGAACTCGGGGGTGTTCCTCCCGACTCTCACAGCACAGCGTGATTGGCTGTGCTGTGAAGAAGGACGTCTCTGGCTAACTGTCAGAAACGCCCTTCTGACCATAGAAGAGCTACGGTATCGGACCGTAAGCTCTTCACACCGGGCCCAAATCCGGAAAGCTGACAGTGCGCTGAATTCAGCGCACTGTCAGCTTTCCGGCAGTATATAGAACTGCCTGTGGGCAAAATGGTGAAAGGTCCTCTTTAAAGTCTTGTCAGCAGGAAAATTATCAAGCTACTGCCCGTACCTTATAGGGCGGCTTCTACACTTTCCAAAGATGCCTTTCTTCTTCTGGATTGCAGCTCCATTTTTATCAAAATTGGGGTTTTATTCTTATGCAGCTTTGTTGACAGTCTTTAGGGATGTGTCTTCTCCTGCTGGGACTTCTCTCTCTGCTCTAGTTAATCGCCATAACGGCCAGATTGCCCCTCCCCTTTACTTGATTGAAATCTACTACTTTGTCAGATTTTGCCTTCAGTTAGGGGCAGTTATTTAGAGTGTAGAGCAAAGGCCTGGCAAGAGAAGAAGCCCTTTTCTGATAATTTGCATAAGAGTAAAATGCTGATGATCATGAAAATGGAGCTGCAAGGCAGTATTAGGTAGGCATTTTTGGAAAGTGTAGAAGCAGCTCCACAAAGTCCCTATATTAGTTTTCCCTTTTTCTTTCTGACAGACTCCTTTTAAATCTTTGGATTGTGTTTCTACTCTGGCTCCTATTGGTTAGTTGTCAATAAATTGACAGCTGTGTATTACCAGTCGAAGGTTCTACACACTCAGGGCGGGTTCGCACCTGTGGCCGGTCTCCGCTTTTAGTGTTCCGTCTTCTGCCCGAGAAACTGGACGGGAGATAGAAACAGCAGTCAATTTTCAAACCCATCCATTTGAATGGGTTTGCAAAGTGTCCGCCTGTGATAGTCTTCCAGTCTCCGAGGCGAAAGTTTTTTTTTTTTTTTTTTTTTATTTTACCAGACACAAAGTCGGACATGCAAGACTTTGTGTCCGGTTAAAAAAAAAAAAAAAGTTTTGCCACGGAGACATCGAAACGCTTACAGGCACTCACGGGCGGACACTGTCTGCCGGGTTTCCGTCTCCTGTCGGCAGAAGACGGAAACCTAAAAGTGGAGACCGGGGCGCAGATGTGATCGGTAGGGACACACTTTAGTATCAAGGAGTACAGTAACAGTCAGTTGCCAATTTATTCAACAGATCAGAGGGACCCCATTGGTTTTAAGAGCTGTTGGATATTTGCTATTTTCAACCACCAGACGAAAAAAGGTTGCAGGACTTTCAACACAGATGTGAACATAGTCAAAGACTTACAAGAAAAGAGACTCCAGAATTTTAAGAATATGGGGAATACTTAGACTTCAACCTTTGGGATCTAGCAGATGGACCTTCACCAATCAGACATTAATGATATATCTAATTTAAATGCCATTAATTATGGTGGGGAAAACGCTTTAACACGATGGAGATTCCTCTTTGTAATGTTGCAATAGTTACTATGTTGCAGTGCTGCTAGTGTGGTTCGGAGATGTGCAGATCTGGGCAGCATGCAATCCTTGAGTTAAATTTTAATAATTTTGCAAGAATTTGTGCTTTAAGCCTGCTATTTAAAATAAAAAAATTTCCTTTAACAGTACTGCATCTATATTGCAGCCATAAGCTCTGTTGCTGCATACCGTCAATTCGTGGAGAGGCTGCAACCAATGTTACAAAACCTGGAAGGCCAAACCAGACATTGAACAAATATCCTTCCGGGGGAAAGGGAGGGTGAGCTTACAGCAGAGGTCTTTCCACATTTTAAGCCTTTGAGGGGGTTGTGCTGAGGCCAGCTTATCTGCCTCATGCATTGACATTACACCAGCGTGTGTTAAAACAGGAACCTGACAGGTCTTGCCAAACTATAAACTTCCCAGTTTAGAGAGAGAGAGAGATCCAACCAGAAAGCTTGATATGTTCAGTATACTAGATACGTAGAGTATAATAGAGCTCTCAGTAAAAACACCATTTTTATGTGCCTTTGTCAGTGTTATCTATCCTTATTCTGTTTTCATTAAAATATATTTCATTGGGGAAAGTAAATGTTCTGCATGTTACTGTGAGGTTTTCATTTGGAGATGGTGGTTTCCTGCTGTCTCAAGATTTGGACCAGTTCAGCAAAATATTTACTGGGAAACCCCAAAGCATTGCGACTTAGAAATATCTAGGGAGATTGTGTTATTTGGTGACTACTTAGATTCTTTCACTTTCCTAGTTCTCTTATTGTGTACTATATGTATATGTCCGCGCTAAACCCACTTATCCATATATTTTCTAAAGGCAGAAGATACTTGGCAAATTGTACCTCATTGCTTTCATACAATGTAACAACTGCATAAAGTGCTAAGGGGTGCTTCCCCCCCCAATATGTGACAATCAAAGATCACCTGGGTAAAATTTACCTAAAAAAGGTGGCCACAATGTTACCAATCACCCTGGAAACAAGGCCATAGAGGAACAGAGGACACTCTGCCTGGACTTTTAATCTCTGGTCTCCTCTCTCCTCCTTCATATAGTTTCCTCTTCAGTATGACATAGCTTAGCTTGGGCTAGGTTGTGGCTACAGCCAGTGTCTATCCCGAGCTAAAGCTATTAGTAGTAAGGATGGGTTAGATGCATCCCTGGCTACTAAAGTGTGTCGCTGACAAGATGTATGACATATGTTAATGGCAGGCAAACAGTTAATGACTACTGTTAACAATGCTTATTGTAAGGTGTTGTTTTTTGCGTTGTGTTTTGTTTTGTGTTTTAATGTTTTTCACACACATTGTACTTATGACGTGTAATATACTGTACAGCTAACTCTCTAGTTATCTTTTTCTAGAGTGTTACTGGCTTTGGCAGGCAAATGATAGAGAAAACCAAACAACTGGTGGAATCTAAGTACACACTTGCTAATGGATACAAGGCAGACGCCAAAGTAAGTGGTAGTTATTTAATACCTTGTTGTCTAGGTGCTGGGGTATAGTGGCATAATACAGTATTATACAGGATACCTATTGATTTCTGCAGGTTATTTATGGTGACACAGACTCTGTGATGTGCAAACTTGGAGTTCAGACGGTTTCCGAAGCCATGGAAATTGGTAAAGAAGCAGCAGAATGGGTCTCCAGTCATTTCACCCCTCCCATAAAATTAGAGTTTGAAAAGGTTAGTATGTATTGCAATTGCCGGAAAGCTCTATCATGGTCACACAGCACGTTGGGGTCATGACTCAAGCAGGTTTCCTTCATCTGTCCGTTACTTTCCAAAATATGAACACTGCAGTATGATACGGAGCTATTCCATTATACATCCCATCTGCCCAATATTCTAGTCTTGCTCATGAATACATTAAGCCCATATTAGTAGTTTTGATCTTAGTTCTATAGCGTTTCTTGGTGCCACAGTACCTAAGATTGTCCTTTCTATAGTTAAAGTGGACTTAAACTTCCGACAACCATCTATTTCTATAAAGATCAATGTGAAAAACAAAACCAATCTGCTTCTGTTTATATCTTTGAGTATGTACATGTACGTACATATGTTTCTAAAAAATCAAACCATAGATGTCCATAATTTGTGTAGTAATGAGAAACAGGGAAAAAGTATTGCACTCTGAAATTTATTTAATACTTTGTACAAAGGCCTTTGTTGGTGATGCCGGAGTCAAGACATCTCCTGATTGGAAAAACTAGTGGCATGCTAGATGTAAATTGTGTCCCATTCCATGGGCTCCTACTATGAACTCTGTTTTAGTTCATTCCATAGATATTGGATTCAGGTCAGGTGCTCGGCTCGACCATTCTAGCAGCTTCTCCACAGGTGGTCTTTGGCTCTTGAACAACTCTTACGATTATCTTTTTTCGCTCCTCTTTCTGAAATCTCGTGAGGAGCACCTGGTTGTGGCTAGTTTATGGTGAAATGATTATCTTTGCACTTCTGGATTATATCCCCAACAGTGGTCAGTGGAGTCCTCAGAAGTCCTATAGTTTAGAAATTCTTCATTAACTAATGCCATCAGTATGATTTGCAACAATACAGTTGCGAGGTCTTGAGGCAACTCACTTTTACCTGTCATGGGATGTTTCTTATGAGACACCTTTCTATAGGCCATCAGTTGATCCAGCTGATATTATTTGTCACTAAGTAGCAGGATTGCTTTCTAATTCCTGATACATTTCAATTATTTCCATGTGTCATTTCTCATTATTACACGTAACATAATTTATGGACATCTATATTTTGCTTTCTTTACCTGTGTCGATTGGATGGTTTGTTACCGATGTCTGTTGAAAATTTCATGACACTAGAAAAATATATACTTATAAAATTGGTGATGTGTTCAACACCTATAAATCTGTATCCTCAAATAGTGATATAGCTGTTATTTATGTGAGAGAAATATGTAATAATAGTTTATGAGCACTGTATAATTAATGAGAATTGTATATATTGTAGGTATATTTTCCATACTTGCTGATCAACAAAAAGAGATACGCCGGTCTTTACTTTTCATCCAGTGCAAACACCCATGATAAGATGGACTGCAAGGGCATTGAGACTGTAAGGCGAGACAACTGCCCTCTAGTGGCCAATCTGATCAACACATGTCTACAGAAGATCCTGATTGACAGGTAAGAAATTCCTGCTTTCCTATGTAGTGTCTACACACAAACAGTCAGTACTATAGTGGATTCTTAAAATTGGACTGTATCCACTTCTACTTTTATGTTTGTTTTTCACAATATGGGTGTATTTTCTGACGATACCAACAACTTTAGGTTCACACCTGCGCCTGGGTTTCCGTTCTTTGGATGTGTTTGGGGACCCAAAAAAAGGAAACCCAAAAATCGCTTAAAAATCGGTTACCGCGGACCCCATAGACTATAATGGGGTCTGCCTGGTTTCCATCCGAAAAAATGCAGAGAGAAAAGTGCTCCTTGCATTTGTATTTCTCAAGCAGAATGAGGAACAGAATCCCTGAAAGGAGGTCAGGTGCAGGAGTGAATCCAGCCCAAGTCTAAAATGTGATGAGACGAACAAAATCTAGAGTAGAACCTTAATAACTGTCTTTTATTCTTCAATTCTGAATAGTAGACAGACCTATGGTAAATCATGTCCTTTCTTTTCTGTAGAATTAACCATAAGGAAGGCTCTTTAATGGTTTCTCGGGCTTTTCCAAGTACTTTATAGGCTGTACACGTAACAGAGTTTTCCACTTCCCTTCTCAAAGATACGGTGTAATTCTCAAATTATCATGTTGACTATAAAGACTGTGGATTCTGTATGAACTGTTACAAAATCAAGTGATGTTTCCCCTTTAAAAAACAAACCCCGTAGTGCTGTATAATGCATGTTTATATTGCTTCCTATTACCACATTTACCATTGAAATTGGTGCAAGTATCTTTTCACATCATACAGTTTGTTGGCTAAAAAACAAAAAAAAAAGTATATTGTTAAAGTAGGATATGCAGCCTTGTACATGTATGTTCCTTTGGTATCTATTTGGATCTGTTAAAGGGATTCTACCACTAAAACACATTTTTTTCTAGTTAACACGTCGGAATAGCCTTTAGAAAGGCTATTCGTCTCCTACCTTTAGAAGTGCTCTCCGCCACGCCGTTCGTTCAAAATACCGGTTTGTACCGGTATGCTAATGGTTTCTCTCGCAGCGATGGGGCCGCAGCGCCGCCTCTATGGTCTTTGGTATCCTCCTCTTGCTTCTTCAGCGTCCTGTCGGAGGCCTGCGCAGTACGCTCTGTTCGGCGAAGATTGCCGAACGTGCTGCGCATGCACGAAATTGTGGTCCCAGCCATAGTGCGGGCACTGCAATTTCGCGCATGCGCAGTATGTTCGGCAATCTTCGCCGAACAGAGCGTACTACGCAGGCCTCCGACAGGACGCTGAAGAAGCAAGGGGAGGATACCAAAGACCATAGAGGCGGCGCTGCGGTCGGTTTTCGAGCTGCAATGGGGACGCCCCCATCGCTGCTCCTGCAATGGGGACGCCCCCATCGCTGCGAGAGAACTCATTAGCATACCGGTACAAACCGGTATTTTGAACGAACGGCGCGGCGGAGAGCACTTCTAAAGGTAGGAGACGAATAGCCTTTCTAAAGGCTATTCCGACGTGTTAACTAGAAAAAAATGTGTTTTAGTGGTAGAATCCCTTTAAAGAGGACCTTTCATGGTTTGGGGCACAGGCAGTTCTATATACTGCTGGAAAGCTGACAGTGCGCTGAATTCAGCGCACTATCGGCTTTCCCGATCTGTGCCCCAAGTAAAGAGCTTTTGGTCCTGGTACCTTAGCGCTTTACAGTCAGAAGGGCGTTCCTGACAGTCTGTCAAGAGCGTCTTTCTCCACAGCAGCGCCTATCGCGCTGTACAGTGTGAGCAGGGAGGAACGCCCCCTCCCCTCCTGATAATACTCGTCTATGGACAAGCACTGTGAGCAGAGGGAGGGGGCATTCCTCCCCGCTCACACTGTACAGCACGATAGGCGCTGCTGTGAAGAAGGACGTACCTGACAGACTGTTAAGAACGCCCTTCTGACTGTAAAGAGCTACGGTACCGGGACTGAAAGCTCTTAAGGGCTCGTTCACATCTGCACCGGCACTCCGTACTTCAGGTTTCCGTTTTCTGCATAAAACAGAGTAGGAGACGGAAACCTGCAGGAGGCTTTCTCACCGATTCATTTGAATGAGTGAGAAAGCTGTGCGGCGGTGAGCGTTTTAAGCTGTCCGCTGCGAAACCGGGTTTTATAATCCGGACACAGAGTCGGACATGCAGTACTCTGTTTCTGGATTAAAAAAAAAAACAGTTTCACGGCGGAGAGCATAAAACGCTCACCGCCGCTCACGGCTGGACCCGGTCTATGGTTTCCGTCTTCTGGCATGCAGAAGACGGAAACCATAGAACGGAGACCCTGAACGCAGGTGTGAAGCTAGCGCAACTCGGGGCACAGATCAGGAAAGCCAATAGTGCGCTGAATTCAGCACACTGTCGGCTTTCCAGCAGTATATAGAACTGCATGTGCCCCAAACCATGAAAGGTCCTCTTTAAAGCAATCTGAATTAGTTTTTGCACATTTGTTTGAAACATTTGGGATTTTCTGCCCATTAACTTGGATTGTGAAAGAAAAAACGCTAGAATGTATACATTTTACATTTACACTGCTACACGACGGTGCTAGCCTTAGATCATTGACAGAATGGAAAGCATTGGTTTGGTGGTAGGCAAAGATGAGGATAAGATGTATAAGGGGCAGCCCTAGCACAGCTCTGTACATTTTGTAGTGGCTATGTCTGGTTAATGCAGATTACTTGAATTGAGCGTAGGCTAGGAAACAAGGTACCGAACAGTCTTTCTATACCGCTGCAGGCTCTATATTCCGGTGAACAGTGCAGATGCTGCTGGTTGAGCCCCCAACAACCTGATGTTGATGACCTGTCCTAAAGTCATAGAGAACTCCTATAAGGATGGTGCATCATGGTAACCTGCAAAAGCATGTGGCCAGTGATGGGGAAAAGCCTGTCATCATCTTAAGTAGGCTCTTACCAAAACCCTGTGCTGTGCCACACAAAGTACTATTTTGCCTGTAGTTTATCTATATAATTATTGCTTTTTTGTAGAGATCCAATGGGAGCTGTAGAACACGCCAAGGATGTGATCTCTGACCTGCTGTGTAACCGAATAGACATCTCACAACTGGTTATCACCAAAGAGCTAACTCGGACTGCAGATGAGTATGCAGGAAAACAGGCTCATGTGGAATTGGCGGAGAGGTAAAAGATGAGACAGCTATTTTATTATATCATTGTCAGCTGGTAAATCTATAGTTCTGGTTGACTATATTTGTTATATGTAAAGTAAACTATTACTAGGCAGGCATGCACATATGGTAGATATGGTTCTCACTGAACCAGACATTTCACCTTCTGTCAAAAGTGACAACTTTATTTACAGAAAATGAAGTTTCCATTGTTAACCAGGAGCTGTATTCTACCACCATCAAAAAAAAAAATAATCTGTTTCTTGTAGCACTGCCTTCATGCACTGATCCGTGACCAAAGGGAAACACCGAAATAACTTGTCCCACCCTAAGCAGCTGTGTCTAGTTGCCTAGTGTGGAAGGGGAGGAGGTGGGGGAGAAAAGAGTGTGGAAGAATAGAATGACACGGATTTCCTGTGACCCGCTAGCTACTGGCCATTCATTGCCCAATTGTAGTCTCCTGTTACTTGTGAGCTCAGCAGTTTTTTGCACTCCTGGAGTCCTGTTATTAGAAGGGTTGTCTTGTTTAGAAATAGCTGTCATCATATCCGAGCTTTGATCTCACAACCTTCTCTTTCTCCATTAATCGCATATTATTTTATCCATTGACTAATATTTCACAATATACTGACCAGTAGAAGGTGTTTAAGGTGACAGTATAAGTGATTTCTGCCTACAGACTTCAGTGTTTTTCTGCAACTGTGTAAAAATAAAAAAAAAATATGGAGAAACATTGAGGTTACAGTACTGCTATGATTTTTAGCAAAATATATAGATTTTTTTTTTTTTTTTTACTAGAATCTTAATCTTAAAGGGATAGTCATCACATAAAACATTACCCAATAAGGAATAGCCTCCAAAAATAATTACGATCCACACATTGGTTAGAAATTCATAATTTTGTTATATATAGCCAAACAGGATGAAATCTTTTAAAACAGCTAGCGATAGAGAACAAAACATGTAGGGGGTCATAACATTATTAGACGGTAACATGATTAATCCAATTTATTTAGATATAACAACAAACACATTACATACATATACACATTCCTGTAGTGTCCATCAGTACAGTCTGATGCGCAAACGGTGCAAAAATAGTAGATAAACTTAAATACATTCCATATAGGTTTAATAATAATAATACATTTTATTTATATAGCGCCAACGTATTCTGCAGCGCTGTACAATTTGTAGGGTTCAAATACAGACAGAAAGATACATTACAAAGAAAGTCATTTCACACAATGGGACTGAGGGCCCTGCTCGCAAGAGCTTACAATCTATGAGGTAGAGGGGGTGACACAAGAGGTAGCAGGGGCGGCATTGCTTATGCAGAGGTCAGACACTTTTGTAATAGAGGTGACTGTTATTACACAAACATAAAACTTTATGAGCCGTAACTACTGGTGTCCTTTAACATGTGGATGGAGCTTGAACCTATAAAGTTAGCCTGAAAAGACATCATATCGTAGGGTAATGTGGGAGTGGGGACAGAGGAGAGTTACATTTTGGGGATTCTAATTATAGTACGGAAGGGTTTACGTTAGAAATTGTGATAGGCCTGTCTGAAAAGATGTGTCTTTAGTTTGCGTTTGAAACTGTTGAAATTGGGAGTTAATCTGATTGTCTGGGGTAGAGCATTCCAGAGAACTGGTGCGACTCTGGAGAAGTCTTGTATACAAGCGTGAGAAGTTCGGATAATGGAGGATGTAAGTTTTAGGTCATTGAGTGAACTGAGAACACTGGTTGGGCAGTAGACAGAGATGAGGGAGGAAATGTATGGAGGTGCGGCATTATGGAGAGCCTTGTGGATGAGGGTGATAACTTTATATTTTATTCTATAATGAATAGGCAGCCAATGTAACGACTGGCACAGACCGGAGACATCGCTGTAGTGTCTAGACTGATAGATGAGCCTGGCCACTGCATTGAGAATAGATTGTAGAGGGGAGAATTTAGTAAGGGGAAGACCGATTAGTAAGGAGTTACAGTAGTCAAGGCGACAATGAATCAGACAATAAGTGTCTTTAATGTATCTCTGGTAAGGAAAGGACGTATTCTGGAGATGTTTTTGAGGTGTAGGTAACGTGAACATGCGAGTGATTCAATATGAGGGGTGAAGGAAAGGTCTGCGTCAAACCTGACCCCAAGGCAGCGGGCATACTGCCTAGGAGTTATAGTAAGGCCTGAGACTGCAATGGATATATCAGGGACAGATCTATTAGATGGTGAAAACATTAGGTTTGATTATACATTGGGTCAAATTCATATTACCTAGTCTATAAACCCATCAAGTAACAGCAGATTAAACAAAATAAATGTGTAATTAAATAAATATTATATGGCTATATAACTAACAGTGCAATTGAGTCCTTTAGGATAACAGATCACAAACAATGTAAATGAGTTTGTGAGCCTCCAGTATACAAATTATACCGAATGCCCCATATACAAAGACCAAATAAGCTTACTCTGGCTTGTTGCAACCTCCACCTCCAGCCTCAACATGCATTTCACCCCTATTTCCTCAGGGGACTGTAAGTGAAGGTCTATAAAGCAAACACTTACATGTGTGTGGAATCAGGAATCAGTGTCACCTCCCAGGACACCCATACATGTGGAGCACACACCATGAGCGTGTCAGTCACGTGAGCTAGTCCTGTGCATGCACAATGAAGATGATGATCTACGTGGCCATCTTGGAAATGGTACAGTACAGTAAATGGGCTGGAGAGGATCGCATGGTAGGTGTATCTCCCATCAAGCAGTCATAAATAGAACAGGGAAGAGAAATGCAATGTGTGCACTCATAGGCCAACAGTTTGTTAGGCAAAGTGCATTAGATAAGCACAAACCCGCCAGTGTTAGAAAATCCATATAACATAAAACAATGTGTAGATGAAGTGATATGTGATGTATGAAAAACTCATAATAAATGATGAAATATGTAAGAACATGAAAAAATATCTGAAAGCAACAATTAAAGATTAATTCGAGCATTACCCTAAATAATTGATATAATGATGTGAAAAATTAAATAATCCAAAGAAAAATGGTGAAGAATAATGTAAAAGTTAAAAATAAAATATTCAAATAAAATCTACTGTATAATGTAAAAAATAAAATGAGCACATAATTGATGGAAATAATATCATTAATGCTGACGCAACCAAATATAAAAAATTTGGTGAACAGATCAATAACAATATACGCAAATCACTTCTCCCATAATCATCAGAAACCAAATAATAACATGCATATGTACACGTAGTACACAAACTACTTAAATCACAAGAAACATTACATGGGTGCCAAATGGATACACCAGAGCATCTCTAGAAAACTGCCAAATGCCAGTTTTTCGTTAAGGTCATGAGGTGATAATGTCTTTTCATGATATTACCCCCTCTGGTACCGAAGTGGACCTGGTCAATTGCTCTCACCTGAATATCAAGAGGGTCCACCCCCTGGGCATCTATGTAACATCTTGCAATTGTTTTTCTGTGCAATATAAGTTGATCAATTGGTGGATCTATTGCTTTCTTGATATCTTTCATATATTTGAGTATTGAAATATTAAGTTCTCTTTTAGTAAATCCCACATAGATGAACCCACATTGGCACTGTAGGAATTATATGACCCCATTTAATGTGACTATTCAAGGAGTGGACAATCCTGTACTACTTCAGTCACATAAAACATATTGCAAGCTATGGGAGGAGGATTGACAGTATTCCTCAGAGATCCTGATAGTGAAGGTGCTTCGGAATCTGGTGTAGTTTGGCTTCCGCTTCTCATCTTTCAGTTGAATGAGCCCATGCTGCAGTTTAGTTGAACATAGTCTAACTGTTGAGACCCCCAAATGATCACAAAGGCACATCCTACCCTAAAAAATTGCCATCATTTCATGTGGTGGGAATAATCATTTTAACCCCAGCTATACACTGTGTATTCTAGATGAAAGATGGACACACCACTGATGGATTTCAGTGGATTTGCTCATGATTTAATACTCATGGAGACCGCTCACTGACAGACATTTGGGTAAACAAAGGATGGAATTAGTTTGATTTCAAGATACTTGATCTTTGCCAGACGTCTGGTTGAAGCTTATTCCACCTCCCTCCAAGATAAACTAGGGTGCTCTAACTTCATGCATTAAGCATAAATTGACACTGTTCTGGAAAGTATGAGCACCATTGCTTCCCAATATATTATATAACTTTCTTACCATTACCCTTCGAGATAATGTAGGTTTTCCAGAAATGCCATTCATTACTTAACCACATTGATGGTGATGTGTGTAATTTCTTGGACTCCCATCATTTACTACACTGGTGGTCTCAAGCCCCCTGTTCCCCCCTTATGACCGCAGTGAGGAGGACTTTGAATGTGGTGGAGGTAGATACGTGGTGCCACATCATTCCAAATTTAGTGGCTCAGGGAAGGACTCAGCGCTTACTTGTCTGCTTCAGTCCTGTAGCTTTTACATGGAGTGTCAGCACACAGACACATTTCGTGCTCTCCTTTTAATTGTCTGGCCCTTTGTGCCATCTCTGTTATATTTATGCAATATTTTTCCTTGAGTGAAAAGATGATTTCAGATTTAGTGTATTTTTGTGACCACAGTGTGTGAAAGTAACTGAAGTTAGTATTGACATTCCTTCAGAGGTGGTGGAGACTTTCTGTCCTGATCATCTCGCCTGTGATAGTCTATAAGTGGCGCAAAATGAAACTTGCCTAACATTCAATGTTTTCCAGCTCATCTTTTGGGTTTACTTTTTGATCAGCCCAGCTTCATTTACATATAATATACAACCTCTTTGCACCATATTTGTATTTCTAATGTACTCTATCTTCACAACAGTTGGAGCTCTGTTGTTTCTTAAGTAGCTCTGAATTCTCTAAGTAGGCAGTTCCATAAGTAAGCTTACTCTCCTAGAGCTCCCTCTAGTGGTGGCTGTGAGTTGCCAGAATGTTGTTGTTCAGCTCTTTTATTCAGGGATTTTGGAGATCTGTATTAGAAAAATCGAGGTCTGATCACTAATTATATATTAATAAAATAATAAGTACAGCTTAATGGAGTAACAACTTGGTAGTTAGAAGGACATTCCCTTTCATAGATTATATGATTATTAATACATAGTTTATTTTATATAAAATGTGAGGACAAATATTTGTTTATATGGGAGGCACAAATGGGACATTCTAGTAAAGGCCTTTTCTATGAAATAATATTGATGTCTATCCTTAGGGGAGCCCCTTATTCTAATGATTGGTGGTCTGGGGACCCCAAATAAGTCCTTGATGATTGATGGCATTGCAATCCTTGATGCAGGTGACCACATCATATGTTGTGACCGTTATCAACTTTGAGTGGCAGAGACTTGAGGGGCACCTACGAAGAGATGGTGTGGGGAAGAGGTAGTGTGTGAGGGGGGATACTGAAAGTTTATTTGGCGAGGTATTAAGAGATCCAGAAGTCTGTGTAGCACTTCTCACTTTTGCATTTAGTAGGTTGGTTAGGGTGATTTTGGTGGAGTGATGGTGTCAGAAGCCTGACTGTAGCCTGTCAAAGATTGATTTGAATGAGAGATAGAAGACTAGATCAAGGTGAACATGCTGGTCAAGGAGTTTAGAAGGAAATAAGAGCAGTCTGATGGTTGGCTATAGAGGATTGGTGGAGGGATGGCTTCTTAAAGTTATGTGTGACAGAAGTGTGTTTAGGGAAGGTACCTCTGGTTGGAGATGGGTTGAAAAGGCGTTAGGTGGTGAGGTGGGATTTTGAAATTAGGGGGAGAGTTTTTAATTGGTAATGATAAAAAAAAAAAAAAAAAAAAGTGGAGTTTAAAAACAGAAAGTTGATTTGTGTCAATGGGGGTGTTGAAATCCTCTTTGATGGT
Source organism: Leptodactylus fuscus (assembly GCF_031893055.1). Classification (NCBI taxonomy): domain Eukaryota; kingdom Metazoa; phylum Chordata; class Amphibia; order Anura; family Leptodactylidae; genus Leptodactylus; species Leptodactylus fuscus. The sequence goes on from NC_134270.1 coordinate 74,076,257, forward strand.
GGGGATATAGCTGAAAGGAAGTGCGTGACCCTGGTGGTGAAGTGGTCTTTGAAGGCATCTCTGCCAGAATCTCTGTTTGAAACTCTGTCGCACTTTTCGGCAGAGAAAAAAGTCTTGCACGAATTACATTTTTACCCCACTGGTTTCAGTTTAAGAACACACCCGCTGGACACCATTATAGTCAATCAAATCAGATGGGCTCCATGTATAGCTGCTGTTTTAGCGGTCCTCTCTTCGTTGTTTGGATCCCTGACTGACCTGAACAACTGAGATGCAAAATGAATGTCAACCTAGCAAAATGGCATTGATGGCGGTGAAGTAGCAAGCAGTAACCAGATAGGAGAAGCCCAACAAAACGGGAGACCGCTGTAGGAGTTCAGCAGGGGGTGTCAGCCATGTTTCAGTGGTAACAAGAAAGAAAATTTTGAGAGAAATGAAAAGACTGAGTGTATTCTAGTTTTACAGATGGAACATGCTTTTCATAGTGCGGAGAGGAGGGGGGGCAAGAGTAAGGTAGGTAGATTTAATGGATTGCGTGAACTAGTACTGGTTATGTGGTGAAAGAAAGAAGATGATCTGACTTGCACAGAATTAAGAGGTAAGGAGCAGTAGGGTGAGGAATAGCAGTAGGAAAGAGTGTGGGGTGGTTGTGTCCGTCTGGGGTGGAAAGATTGCAGGTTTAGAAGTAACTCAGCAGCTAAAGTCAAATGATGGGGTAGAACATCTGGAGAGAGAAATAGCTTGTTGCTGTGGTAGTGGGTAGTGGTGGTCTCTTTTACAATAAAGGGAATAACCGCAGTGATTCTGAATAATAGCATTCTAATTTGTGTGATTTTTTTTTTTGTTTTTAGTAAATCGAAGTTGATTTGTGTATAGAGTTTATAGCAGTTAGCTTCATTTCCTTTATGGTTACATTGTAGTCTAATTCGGTTTATTAGAGCTGGACTTAAGATGTTGCACAGAAATGACCGCTACAGTTATATACTTGAGGTTCTTATAGTAATGAATGGAGAAACAGACTTCGAGTCCACATGAGAAGCTTTTACTTGTGTGTTCTGTACACTGCCTGCTACAACATATTTATTGTGTATCTGTATTTGAGTCAACACTGATATATAATTAAAGTATAGATATTACTTGTGCTACGAAAGCCTATAACTGCAGTTGAATGGTGCCTCCCCCAAGACATGAAGGAAATTGCTTGCTCTTCCTGTTCATTTCCACATTGCTGAGCAGAGTCCTCAGTCGGGTCTGACCAGGTGTCTCAGCCCCCTCCCTTGTGGTATGGCAAGTACCTTGAGTACCTTTCCTTTCTCGCCCACCCCCGTTGCTTCTGTGTGGGTGGAGACCGTCAAGCCGTGATGTTTTGCACTCCGTTGATTGCTGATAGAAGCCGTTGATGGGTTCCCTTGGGCACCCATGTGCAGGTTTCTGGCTATGCAACCATAAGACTGTATTAACTACTCGGTGTCTTCATTACTTACGTCATGGTTTCACATATATTCCACCACTAATGTCTTTTAGAAGGTTACCCAGACATAACAGTTTCTGAAAACCTCTGCCATACTGAGCAAGCCTTTTTTCGTGACCGAAATGATTTGAAGGATTGGAAAATATTTCACTGTGAAACCCATGTGTGTACCAATATTGCACCAGCATTTTATTTTGTGCAATATCCACTTACATGAGTTCTTTAAGGTCATTTGCATCTTCACAACCAGTTTTTTATTGTTCAAGTGAATCCAATATGGAAAATGAATTTATATTGCAGACTGTTGTCCTTTAAAAAATAATCTATCATTTTGTGCTTGCGGCTCCTCTATAGACCTATATATTGCTCTGATTTTCACAAACTTTCTGTAGTCTGACCCTGTATATCATACTACTTTTGTTCTGCCCTTTACTACTTACTATTGTGTATTTAGTGGGTTGGCATGTAAGAGACATGTAGATGGCAGCATGACCGCTTGATCAGTCCACATTGGTATCTCATGTAGTCTGTTACCATGGAGGAAAGTAGGACTGTATAGAAACTGTTGATACAAATTGATTTATGGAAAGTTGCTGCACCACTTCTCTGGAATGTTCTACCCCGGACAATCGCATCAACTCCCAATTTCCACAACTTCAAAGCGCAAACTAAAGACACATCTTTTAAGACAGTCCTATCACAATTCCTAATGTATACCCTTCCGTACCATAATTAGAATCCCTAAAATGCACCCTCCTCTGTTCACGCTCCCGCATTAGCCTACAGGATATGATGCTGTTTCAGGCTAAATCTACTGTATATGTCCAGGCACCATCCACATGTTAACGGACACGACTGGTGACGGCTCATACAGTTTTATGTTTGTGTAATGACAGTAACCTCTATTACAAAATAGTCTGACCACTGTATAAGCAATACTACCTCTGATGCCGCCCCTGCTACCTCTTGTGTCACCCCCTCTACCTCATCGATTGTAAGCTCTTGTGAGCAGGGCCCTCAGTCCCATTGTGTGAAGTGACTATTTCTTTGTAATGTCTCCCTTTGTCTGTACTTGAACCCTACAAATTGTACAGAATATATTGGCGCTATATAAATAAAATTTATTTTTATTTTTTTATTTTTAGTTTTCAGGACATTACCTTTAAGACTTGAGCTAAATCTTTTCTTTCTGAGGCTGTAAACATTTTACGTGTGGATTTGCTTTGCTGGTAGCTTTACATGACTTTCCTATGACTGTTTTTGTCTATACAGAATGCGAAAGAGGGATCCAGGCAGTGCTCCTAACTTAGGAGACAGAGTCCCATATGTGATCATAGGGGCAGCCAAAGGAGTTGCTGCATATATGAAATCTGAGGTAAGAGACCAATTTCCTCTTTGATATTTATATAAAAGTATATAAATGATATGACCTAGAATAAAGCTTATGACTACAGATCTTTACTCCAGAAGATTGCTATAGATACCTTAAACTAAATGCTCATTTGACTTAACATCATTACCTCTATCCTCTCATTATCTAGAATTTCTGTTTTGTGCTTGTTAGTTTTAAAAGGTTCTGGCGCCTTCTCCAGTTTGAGAAAGAAAGAGGAAGATTTATTAAGACTGGCTTTTCATATGCAGTCAAAATCAAGACTGTGTACTCATCTTAATAAATTCTGCACATCTTTGGCTATGCCAGAAATTGAAATATGCGTTTGCTTTGTGCAGGCATAGATTTGTGACAATGCAAATTATAGTAAATTTAATGGCCTGTCAGAGGCTGACCCTTGCCCACTGTTTGCAAAACATTACCTACTTTCCTTGCTACTTTTCTTGTGTACCAACAATTGCAACTTTACACTCCTTTTAGACTTCTCTATATGAATAGATTTGAGAAAACAGCAGGACATGTCCCTAATGTAAGCCTTGTAAAAGTCGAAATTACCCCCTGCTTCACTAACCACGGATATAACAAAGTAGTAAGCCACGCCCCTTTTCTGCAGCGTAACAAAATATGGAGAAAGCCAATGAATAAAATGCAGATATTTAGTCTTAGATGCTTGGAGAAGTCCCTGCTCGCCAACAGTTAAGCAAGTGTCTACTTTCTGTTCTCTCTTTTTGTTTCTGGATTCTTTGGTTTAGTGTTCCTTTGAAAGGTTTAGAGTTGTAAGGAAGTCTATAGCCTCGTACTTGAGCTTTTGCTGTTAGCAGATTTCTCAAAACTGATGCACACTAGTGGATCAGTTGCTCATAAAAAACAAACAAACAAACACCAAGGCTCTGACACATACGGCATATGACTTGCAAGACTTTTATTGTGGTCTATGACTGCAAAGATTGGTGTGACCTGGCAACATAAAGATTCACAATGTTGTTTTATTTTTCCAACTGTTGTAAGGCCCCACTGACAATTCAGTCATTAGACATGACCTCACAGTGCAATGCTGCAATATTTATGTTATACATATTACACTTTAGCCCTAGCCTGCATGTGAAGATCAACGCCATTGCAGGGGACCATGCTTTCACTTGAGCAGAGGTCCTAAATTGGCTGTGATGTACGATGGAAAATAAAGGGGTACTTTGGATAATCCCTACTTGAGTCGTTTAAAACAAAAAATCTGATCAAAGTGCCACGTTCCTTGGGACCCTCGGGCGGTCAGCCATAATCTATGGGCAACCTTTCAGCAAGTGTCCAGTTCCCTTGAGTGCCACCACAGGGGATATTAAAGGGGTTGTCCCATCACAAGGATCCTATCTATACTGCTTGATAATGTGAATGTAAGACTTTTCCTAAATACATTGCTTCAGCAAAACTGCTTTGCTTGTCCACTATATCACTTTATTCTTTTTTTTGGGACACATCCCTTGACCTATCTGGTCATAAGTCAAGTGATGTATCTGCTGCTCTGAGGGACGAGGGAGGAGGGGCTAAGTGCACGGGAGCGAGCGGAATAACAGCATCGCTTCTGCCGCTGCTGGCTTCATGCAGGGCAGAAGCATAGCGATGTTGCAGGCATCTGTGCTGGCGTCTGTGCATCTGTGCCGGCGTCTACACTCCCCGGCATCCGCCTCTCTATTACAGTGGATGCCGGGTCTGTATTCACATATGCAAAGCCAAGCGGCGAGATGCCGCTGGCCCTGCGTGCGCGCTCATAGACCAGTCTAGCCTTCACAATGCGAATACAGACCCGGCATCCGCTGTAATAGAGAGAGGCGGATGTCGGGTCTGTATTCGCATTGTGAAGGCTAGACTGGTCTATGAGCGCGCACGCAGGACCAGTGGCATCTCGCAGCTGGCTTTGCATATGTGACCCCGCCCACCAATGACGCAACAAAGCCGGAAGACAGAAGATTTTACAACAACGAAGACTGATGAGTATGCGACGTGGGAATACCCCTTTAATCACTACACATTCAGGAAAGAGTTAGATATTCTCTGCAGAACCGCTTTCCATGCTACTCATGAGGTAAAGATCCTTAAATCACAACTCCCTGATAGGATATTTCATAATGGGTTTTCCAAACTGGCCAAACCCTTTAAGACAGCCATAGCCATGAAACCGCTGTTGGCCGTTTGCTTTTTTAACTGACTGAAACATAAACTAGTATACTTATGTATTATAATAGGATTTCATCAATAAAAAATCTTTATGTATATATAAAAAGAGGTTCAGCAATTGCCTAATATATTCTGCAACCTACCTATACTGGCTTAGGAACTGACATTACTTGTAGCAGTGAGCAATTATAATAATCTCAACCCCAATTTCTACCACAATGTCAGCCACTTTCCAGATGCTCTGAGTTATTTGCATGTGGTTTCCTTCAGAAATGCCTTTAATAGCGGTGAATATCAAATCCTATACTGCAGCGAAGCTTTCCCTTTAAGCACTACAAATATATGTATTATAAGTCTAGTAATCTTTGTACACAGAATTTGGTTTTCCTTGGACTTCAGCAACACATCCCTTTTAGTATTGTTAGTGAAAGGGTTGGAAGAGACACACCTTAAAGGGCTCAGGTGCACTTTAGGAGAGAGTGAGTTTAGCTACAGGTTGCACTTCTGCTTTTTGAGTATTTTTCTACAGAGGCTGGCCTGGCAGAGAAAGTGGTTCCTTGTCACCAGGGACCAGAGGTTGCTGTGTGTCTTCCAACTTCTGCAATCTCTCTATTAACTGCACTTAGTCAGTGAGAGGCACAAGCCCTATTGTATGAGATGTTTCCCCAATTGTGTCATTATAGAGGAACTGTTTTGTAGTGAATCGAGTATTTATTGTGTGTTCTGTGAACAATATGAAAGATTTTTTTTTTCTGCTAACACCACAACAAAGGGCATTCAACAGTAAAGTCCAATCTTATAAATGTTTCTCAGTTCCCGTTGCTTTTGAGATAAGTTCTTTCAAACAATGATGTTTTTGAGACCATGCCAAATAAAGGGAATGAAGTTCCCCTGAAATCTAAACACACACAATGCACCTGTTCTGAAAGTGCTTAATAAAAGTATATGTACAGAATGTATGTATAGGTATCTATACAGAACCTAGTAGCCACAGGTGCTTTTCATGGCATCCTGTATTCTCAGGATGAAGTGCAAGCTCTGACCATCACTTCATCAAGTGTCCCACTAATGGGTGCACCCAAAATGTATATTTTACAGAAGACATCAAAACATACTTCTCTTCTGCAAAGGTAGAACCCAAGCTGCAAGACATTTAGGCTGAGGCTCCACATTGCAGAAAAGCTGCTTTTTTCTTTTCTTTTTTTTGTTGCAGATTTGGCGGTGGGTTTTTGAGCCAAAGTCAGGAGTGGATTAGAACAGAAGGTAGAAGTATAAGAGCTCCCAATATGTTTCCGATTCCTTTTTGTAGACATTCTTCAATTTGGCTCAAAAAAAAAAAAAAACTCTGCACAATCTGCAACAAAAAAAAAAGCTGCATTTCTGCAACGTGTGTCTTCAGCCTAAAAGTGTATTCCGTGGATTCCTCATACATTAAGATGAAAAAGCACTTGAAGTTGTACCCCACCCCCAGTGCTAGCACCATTGTTATTACTCTTAGGCCACATCTTGGTCTATTGCATTATCAAATAAACTATAACTAATGGCTATGCAAATTACTATGATAGTAAATTACCATCTGGTCACAAGTGTTGTTGTGAATATGTGAAATTAGCTTTATCCGTCACGACATTGTTGTGCATGCGATATTGTGTATGCATGTGCCTACAAAAATGACAAGTGTGTCAGCAATGCAGAACAGCTATGTAAATCTTGGAACATGAAAACATTGAATGCATTTTTGTTTTATGCAGAGCACGGTCACCCCCACCTCCTTCCCCCCATACAAATGTTTCCCAGTTCCAATGCTAATTGGAGAGCTCTATACAGTTGTGTGATTCCCATTCACTTGAATTGTAAAGTTCATAGAAATATCCCTTTAGTGCTGGCAATAAGATGTTGAAAATTTCATAAGTGTGGAAGTAGAAAAAAAAAAGGTAGATGTGTAAGAAATGGATCAATAAGTGCTGTATATATGTCACTTTAAATCCCATACATGTATTTTGTTTGCCATACCCATCTATAGTTGATAATATACACTTATAATACACTTCTTTTTAGAGGGTTATATTGAAGTGTTCCATTTGGTTTTCCATGTTTTTTTCTCTAGGATCCTATCTATGTACTTGAGAACAACATCCCAATTGACACTCAGTATTATTTGGAGCAACAACTGGCAAAGCCTTTGCTGAGAATATTTGAGCCAATTCTGGGAGAGACCAAGGCTGAGAGTGTGCTTCTGAGTGAGTACTGCTTTTCTACAATCCTTTTGGTATCAGGTCATACATGGTGTAAGGTAAGGCTTCTCAAACTTCTTTCATTCAGGCCCCGCCAGCCAATCTGTCGTGATGCTGGGACCTTACCAGCAAAATAATACTACCATGGAGCACCATTCAAGCTCTATAGTGGAGTTCAAATAGCATACCCCCTACCACGTTGCAGACCAAAATACCTCCCCAATGGCACCATATACCAGTATCCAGCAGGAACTACCTCCCCAGATCTGCTAAACCAAATACCTAAGCAGGAGCGCCAAACAATACAGCTTTGCAACCCCCCTCCCCTCTGCTAAAGACAGATACAGTATTCAACTTTACATTTTACTACAGTAAGCCAAGCAGTTCCGCATGAAATGATAATACTGGAGTTTTTTTTTCCCTAGAAATCTGTATTTTAGTGTTCCTCTGTGTTTCTTTCTGTATGTAATGTTTGTGTATCTCTTTTTGGATGGTGTCAATGTGTAGCAACATGACAAGAATGATAAGGAGGCTTCTACACTGTTGAAAACCATAGTTTTGTTTAATTTTTTCTTAACATCGTCTCTAAAAACAAAACAAGATTGTAGAGATTTATGTTAATAACTAGGAATAATAATAACACATTAGCTGTGTTCACGGTGAATTGTCCTATGATATATACAATCATGATAATTAGCATAAATCATTCCAGCTCCAAAAAATAGTCATGGCACCTTCATTGTTCATGTTGAAAATGTCCCTGAGTTTATGGACTGGCTATTAGTTTACCAACTGTTGGCATCCATACATTTCCAAGAGGAATGGCACAACATACAGTATCTACTAAAACCAACTAGTCAGAAGTGGTGACAGGTCCTTTCTTAATACAAACTACTAATCTGATAGAGTATAATGTATTATTCTTATCTGTAGTTATATCTTGTGTCACACATCTTCAGGCTGTCACTTTCATTCAAAAATCATAACAAATTTCATCACCCATTAATAATGCTTAAAGGGGAACTAATGCAGAGTCTTATATAACCAGAGACCTACTGGACTTCTGCATAAAGACAATCTAGGACTGCACTTCTCCAGACTGACTTATTTTGTGGTCTCATATTCACAAGATACATTGTTACTCATTTCTTCTGTTTTCTAACATAAATATGAGGTAGACTGATTAGCCATAACGTTAAAACATTGCTGACCCATCAAGGCCTGGTCTCCACAAGATCTTCTCTTAAAGATGTCCTGTGGTGACTGTCACCAAGACGTTAGTAGAAGATCCCTTAGGCTAAAGCCCCCATGTTGCAGAAACGCAGCTTTTTTTGTTGCAGATTTTGCTGCGGTTTTTTTGAGCCAAAGCGAGGAGTGGATTGAGCAAAAGGTAGCAGTATCAGAGCTTCCTATGTATTCCCCATTTCTTTTGTAGCCGTTATTGGCTTTGGCTCAAAAAACCACAACAAAATATACAACAAAAAAAGCTACGTTTCTGCAACATGGGGACTCAGCCTTAAAGGGGTTTCCCATGATTATAACCAGATTTAAATTTGTAGACCACAGAAGTTAAACATTCTTGCAAATACAAACTGTGTATGTTTCTCAATAGAAGAGTCACTTTATATCAAGAAAAAAATCTGTCTAAAAAATGCCTGCACCTTATACGCTGCAGTAAGAAGGTTCTAATTGTGCTGGAGACTCTAGACTACCATTTTAACAATTGGCGAAAAGCACTGATAACGCACTTTGCTCGGTTACTGAGAGTGGGAAAGAGGCTGAACCTGCCTGATCTGTCCACAGTAAGGAAATTATGACTGAGTTTCTGTCAAGTCCCAGACCATAGGAAGTTCCTGCAGTTATGGTCATCTCCATTGGCAGCCAGCCTAGACAAAAGACTGTCACCATTAAAGGGGTATTCCCATGACACTTATTCACTAACCTGCAGGCTGTTGAGCTCTCTTCACTTCCTGCTTCTCTAGGTGGGCGGGGTTTCACTTGCACGGGATTGGTTGTAAATGAATTACCACACTGTGAAGCTGATGTAGCAGAGCTGGATTTGAGTCAGCTTGCATTACATACAGAGGTAACGGACTCCCTATCTCAGCCCTTATCAGCCAAATTCAATTTAACCGACTGATAAGAGCTCAGAAATCCTGGAGCTCTCACCTCTCCTATCTGTGTCATTTAAGTAGCGGAGCTTCTCAAACAGCTCAGAGCTGCTCCCAGCCCCTCCCTCCCTCCCCCTCTGAGAGCAGACAGCTACATCACTTAACAAATGAGCAGATAATCCCAAGCTCCATAGAAACGGAGTATAAACAATGAAGTGAATAAATTAAGATAGCGGCCAAACAAAGCAGTTTTGATAAAGCAATGCATTTAGGAAAAGTCTTAAATCCACATAAACTAGCAGTCTAGATAGGATCCTTGTGATTGGACAACCCCTTTAAGATGGTTAGAAAAAAAAAATCTTAAGAACTCTGCAGACTTTGTACTCCTTTTAGTCCTATAACTTGCTAGGTGGGATACTTGTTTTCCAATATACCTCATGGTTACTTGACCCACTTGAAATCTGAGAATTTTAGAGTACAAGACAACACCTAGAAATGTATTGGAAGGGAGCAAGAACATTAGCTGGGAGCTAGGTGGAACATTAAAAAGGACATATACACTAACATTGTCGAGGGAAGAACGAGACATGTTTTTGAAGCATGAATGAAAGATTTCCAGCAGACTTAAGACAGGATTGTGGTAAGCCTTTAACTGTGAGTGGCGGGACGATGGTAAAATGTGTTCTGTGTTATTAATGTTGAGTTTCAGAAGGTGGTAGGAGAAGTTAGATGGTGTAGAGGGGTAAATCCTGGATCAGAGAGGTAAATTTGGCTGTTATAGGTAGAAAAGGAGGTCACAAGACAGAGAGGTACACTAAGAATCTCTGTGCACATGAAGTTACAGTCTGGAAAATATGGATCATATATACTTTATTTCCCAGATGGCATCCTGTCCAGAGGCCTGTACTCCCAGCATTATAGTAGTCTATGATACTAGGAGTCCCTGTCTTCTCGGCTCACTACTGTCCCATATTGTTATCATGTTTTCAGAATGGGACAGTAGTCTGAGTGATGTTGCAGATATTGCTCTATTAGCTACTTCGGTTAGTGGGATTTAAGTGAAGTAGTGGGGTTGGATGCCAGATTGTAGCCAGTTGGAGGTGAGGGACCTTTTAGGATAGACATTTTGTTTTAGAAGTTTTGAGGCAAACAGGTGTAAAGTGGAGGTGTAATAGTTCTCTAAAATCCTTAGGCTTGACTGTTTTCTCTGCTTGCAATGCATCAACCTCTAAGAACTGAATGCTTACGCTGGGTTCATACCTGCGTCTGGGGTCTCCGTTCTATGGTTTCCGTCTTCTGCATGGCAGAAGATGGAAACCATAGACCGGGTCCGGCCGTGCGCGGCGGTGAGCGTTTTAGGCTCTCCGCCGCGAAACCGGATTTTTTTATCCGGACACAGAGTAGTGCATGTCCGACTCTGTGTCCGGATTATAAAACCCGGTTTCGCGGCGGAGAGCGCAAAACGCTCACTGCCGCGCACGGCCGGACAGCTTTCTCACCCATTCAAATGAATGGGTGAGAAAGTCTCCTGCAGGCTTCCGTCTCCTGCATCTGTTTTATGCAGGAAACGGAAACCTGCAATAAGGACCCATGAACGCAGATGTGAACGAGCCCTTACTAGTTGCTAACATACCCCACTGGTGCAACAGCTCCATTATTTCCACATAATGTTATTCAATTTGCTGGTCAGGGGCTTTAATGTTGCATCTGATCTGTGTTTTTGAAGTGTTATCGAAGAAGATCCAAAGCTAGGAGATCACATTATCTTTCCTAGGTGAATAAAAGAAGTAAATTGTAGCTCATATGGGCATTGGACACAAATAGTATTTTATGTTAACATTTATTAGTCATGAATAAAATCAGGACTGGTCCAACAAATAATTGTTACAGCTTTTAACCAAAGTAGCAATTGGTTAAACTGCGGCTGGTCCTGAAATCTCAAAATTCCCTGAACGTGAACTGGTTAATAATGATGCGGCCTTATAAAATGTTACCAGACACTATCTTGAATTGAGGTCATGTAGTTTTTTAGGCTATTATTTTATATAATGTTAGTTCCTCATTCAGCAGAATATTTATCGACCTTCATGTTTGTCATGTATACAAATAAATACTGTTTTTTTTTCCTACACAAATCTTTTGAATTTCAATGTGAGGCATGAGTTAAAGGGGTTGTTTCATGATATGGGAATTGTACTGTTACATTGTTAAATTGGTGAATGGCATGTAATTCCATTATGACTTCAGTGCGCCAGAACAGGAGCTATTCCACCAGAATGACAACCCCATAAACACTGTATTAGCAGTTCTACTTCCAAAAGGTTCATTAAATGACTGTACAAAGCTTCATACATGATGTCCTATTAGTTTGTCTGCTGCTAATAATGAAATCAAGGCTGAAACACAGTTTATATTTGTCTTTCAGCTGGGGGAGTGTTAAATAAGGAGCAATTTCCCCCCCCCCCTCTGCCATCCATTGCTGATGATCTGTCATTCTGCCAGGAATAATTATACAATTGTGACCTGAGAAATGCCCAAATGACCATAATATAGGAGATCCCTAGACTGTAAAAACATGGCAAATACATCCAACCAAGCAGATAAACACAAGAATTAAACTATCTATGAGCGCAGTCAGTAAAGATGCTTGCTCTATGTGAGTAATATCCCATAAGTTATCACCCAATAAGGCAGAAGTAAATACAAGTACATAGAAGACTTTTCTTACATTGTAAGCTGTGAGATTTGCAGGATCCTCAATCTTTTCAACATAGCAACTGTTTGGAGACAGGTCTGTGCAGGCTGAGAGGAGAATCGCCCCCTCCCCTCTCCCATCATTGTGTGAAAATAGAAACAGACCATCCCCTGTTCTTTCTGTCTTTCCATCTGGCCTTTTTCTGGCTTCTATGGACAGCCTTTCTTGGTAACAACAGCGTGAACAGCAAAGTAGCTCAAAGGGAGACGCCTAGTGACCTGAACTTTACAGAGGTTTTTCAGGCAGAAAGTAGCCACACTTTTATTAAAGTGCATTACATTTTGGTCCAGAATCACCTGCTCTATGAAATGAGACTAAGTTGCCTGAAAAGTTAGTGACCATTTAAGGGAACGCTCTGGGCCAAACTACTTACACATTTTGGTATACTTGCACCTCCCCTCAGGCCCTAACATCTCGGTTTGGTATGGAAGATTTTATTTTAATTGGTCTTCTCATCTTTAGTGACAACATAGGCATTGTGCTGTAGATAAGGACCAGAGGAGAGAGGATGCCTTTATGTGTTTTTCCTGGCATTGTGCTGTAGGCCTGCTTGGCACTGTTGTTGAACACCACATGAAATAAATCGGTAACTCTGCTGAATGCAATATAAACCGAGGCAGAAAAAAATAATGGGTACATTAATTTCTTCTACATAGTGATTCTCATGGATTGGCGATAGTCTGCAACTGATGGTGTTTTTTATTCTTGGCAAACTCACTCATTCATGTTGGCAAATCTCCAGTTCACATATTTCAGTCTGCTAATGTAGCACCTGAATATTCTGTAGCATAGCATATTGTCTTAGATTTCTCTGTGTAATACACCATATAATGTAAAATCAATCCTCCTCTTAGGCTAGGACCAATACTGGTCATAAACACACAATATGATGCCATTTCAGGCTAACCTTATATGTCCAGGCACCTTCTGCATGTTAAAGGACCCGACTGGTGACGGCTCATACAGTTTTATGTTTGTGTAATGACAGTAACCTCTATTACAAAATTATCTGACCACTGTATAAGCAATACTACCTCCAATACCAGCCCTGCTACCTCTTGTATCACCACCTCTACCTTATAGATTGTAAGCTCTTGTGAGCAGGGCCCTCAGTCCCATTGTGTGAAGTGACTATCTCGTTGTAATTTATCTTTTGTGTATGTGCTTCAACCCTACAAATTGTACAGTGCTGTGGAATGTGTTGGCGCTATATAAATAAATTGTATTATTATTGTTAATTGAAAGGTTGATTTATAACAAAAGTGACTCCCTTATCATGGATTGTTAAATCAATTGACTATTGTTGCATGTTTTTTGCAGAGGGGGAACACACAAGGTGCAAGACTGTCCTTACCTCTAAGGTTGGGGGGCTAATGGCATTTGCAAAGAAGCGAAGCACCTGCATTGGATGCAAAGCAACGTTAAATCATGATGGTAAGTGGTCTGTAAAATTGAGAACAGATGATATTTGGATGTCTTCACCCTTAATATTGCCTACTCTTTTCTATATGAAGTGTAGGGTAATTCAGCTCAATCCTATTCACTTGAGCTGCAATACCACATGCCCATAGACAAAAAGGGTACTAATCCTAAAGGATGGCAGCCATGTTTTTAAGCTGCTTAATGAGTAACCAACTTTTCTTAGATTTAGTATGTTATTTTCAAGAGTTTGCAAATTCTTCCTTGCACAAGTGACTTCAGGATTTCCTCTTTCTAAAATATAATTTTAGTGCAAGACAGAACGTCAATTGTTAGAGCTATTAAAGTTATGGATTTGTCCTTCACAGACCAACTCTCTTGGATCTCAGAAGGTACTTTTTTCCTGGCTGCTGCCCAGTGGGCTGCACTGAGGCGCGGAACTGAGATCTACACGATCAGCCCATTCTTGTTAATGATAACGAACCATTAGAGCTCTGGTCACATTCTGCACATTAATACAATTATTGTTTTACTGTACTTCTCATTTATAAGTTATTGCTTAGCTTTCAAGATGCAGCAAGTTGGGCAAGTTTTAGGCTCTTGTTCTCCACATAATTTAAAAAAGAAAAAAAATGGCAGGTTCTAGAGATGCCCTTTTCTGTTAAGTTTCAAACCCTTCCCAATTTTTCGGACTGACTGACCTTCATTTCTTCAAGTAATGATGACCACTCGTTTTTCTTTACTTAGATGCTTTTTTCTTGCCATAATACAAATTCTAACAGTCTATTCAGTAGGACTATCAGCTGTGTATCCACCTGACTTCTGCACAACACAACTGATGGCCCCAACCCCAGAAATCCCACTTATTAAACCTGACAGGGCACACCTGTGAAGGGAAAACCATTTCAGGTGACTACCTCTTGAAGCTCATCAAGAGAATGCCAAGAGTGTGCGAAGCAGTAATCAAAGCAAAAGGTGGCTACTTTGAAGAACCTAGAATATAATATTTCAGTTGTTTCACACTTTTTTGTTAAGTATATAATTCCACATGTGTTACTTCATAGTTTTGATGCCTTCAGTGTGAATCTACAATTTTCATAGTCATGAAAATACAGAAAACTCTTTGAATGAGAAGGTGTGTCCAAACTTTTGGTCTGTACTGTATATATGAGCTGGAATGGATGTTTTCCTTATATTGGGGGTTAGATGAAGGGTCTGCTCCTCTTCTTTCTCCAAAAAATCAGTACTGCTTCTGTCTCTAGGCTTTGTCTAATTTTGCAGCTCATCAACATTCACTTGATTGAAGCAGACCTTTTTTTTTTCATTCTGTACAATGACTTTAGCATCTCTCCAAGAGAGGAGCTGATCCTAACAGAGTTTTTTTTAGTATATTTCCTTACAGGTGCTTCCATAAAGGTGGTCACAGCTTGTTGATAGCATGTCATCCAAATCTCCCCCCCACCCCCGCGTCACCTAACACCCCAATACATGTTAGTTATTGAGGGAGAATTTTGTTTTGAAATGACATGTGAAATGACAACCTGATGGGGGGGGTGGGGGAAGAGTCCATCTTATTTTAACATTGTTAAAATCTCTAGGTTTGTGCAATTTATTTATGTTGTTGTAATTTTCCCTGATACGTTGTTTTTTTTTTTTTTTTTTCTGCAATTCGCGGAAATGTAAAGTTAGCTTTGTTGCCAAAAAACAAGTAGCAGTGTGGGTGTCCTTTTTCCCAGAACTCTGTTCCATTTCTTATTGTGTGCTAGAGAAAGTTCCTCATTTTTAATTTTTTTGCTTGTATTTGCTAATCCCTTCTCTAACCAGAGTCAAAAATAAGCAGCACGGATGGTGTAATAATAGAAAATCCATCTCTGATCGTTGCTGGCTCCCAGGCTTCATTTTCTTATACCAGAAACTGAAAATTCCAATCTGTCTAGAATATTGAAATAACTAAGGTGTTCTGCGGGGGATGGGGGAACATTCCTGCAGCAGCCTGAATGAAAAGGGATGTATTCCACAAATATCAATAAGTGAAGTAGTTATTTATGTGCTTATTATCTTACAGGTAAAGGGGATTTTAATGGGGGTTAGTCACCGAGCACACACGCCGATCAGCTAGCTGAAGAGACTGCAGCATTCTTTCAAATTCCGTGGCCTCTTCTCTACCAAGCTTATTAAATAGTGGCTGTGCCTGGTATTGAAGTTTAGCTCCTTTCACTAGAATGGAATTAAGCTGTAAGTGGTTCATTTTAGTGATGAACTTGATATGACATGGCCTGGGAAGTGAAAGTAGTACTTACAACCTACTTCCGGAGCTTAACTCAACTGATCTGTGGGAGTCCCTGTTGTCATACCTCTGTGGCTCTAATACTGATAACCTGTGCTAAGAATAGGTAGTCAATTTGTTAATCCTGAAGACCTTCTTTAATGGGATGTCCCAAAAAATTTCTGATCACTGGAGAGTATCACAGTGAGCTCCATAATGGTTGCCACTTTATGTGCTTTTCCTTGGACATAGAGGCTTATTGACCTTGGAGAAGGTGTCTTGAAACTTTAGAAATTGGGTTTGGCCTCCATCAATGGTTTGCCACAGTTAGCAAGATCCAGCAGTGGCACAGAAGCGAGTCAACTTCTTTTTAAAGGTTTTAGATGTCTGTAAATGTGTTTTTCATTGACCCATAGGACAGCACTATAACCAGGGGTGTGGTTTTGATGTTTCTCTCCAGATCCAAATGTCTGTTTTTTAAAATCACAGAGCAGAACTAGAGGGAAATGTACATGACCTCTCTAGAAGTTACAGGCACTGCATAAACCCATAGTACATGTTAATGTGAACGAAGGTGTTTTGCTGCCAATTCCATATTACTACCACTTGTTGAGGATTTGAACTCTACTGACATGCCTACAGTGTTCATTCATGCCAAGGGGCATGGCATAAGATATTACAAAGATCACATCCGAATGACTGCAGGAAGGCCTGGATCGCCACCTATAGCATGCTTCCTTGTATGTGGTGCTGTGTGAATATATGTGTTTGTACTTCGATTCCTTCAATTGGGTATTTTTGACCACCATTTGGCCCTGTTAATTGAGGAATATTTGGTGCCATTATTGCAAACCCATCTACAAGTTTATTAATTGGGGATCTTTGAGAATGATATAAGCATTCTATGTGGGCACTCATGACCATGAAGGGATTGGTCACAATCTTTTATCAGATAAATACATGATCACTGGGGATCAGACTGCTGGGTCCCCCCTCATCTGGAAATTGGACCTTCAAACCCCCCTGAGTATGAATCGACTGCGTTAACCATTTGAAGTCTAATACACATTTGTTTTTGCCCATAGCAAAGCAGGAATTGGAGAAAAAAAAGTATTTGTTATGGCAACACCTATGGAACATTTATTATCGGTTCACAAACCCAACATTTTCAGCACCCACAGGGTCTGATATACCTTACAGTATTAGAATAGCTAGGACTGTCTTTGTGCTGCATTGAGCCTTTTGGATTTTTGATTGCAAGTTGCATCTGACTTCACTCATACATCCCAACTTTTTAGACTGTCAGAGGGACATTTCTAGTTCACTCGGTGAAAGGTTAAAATTTGATTTGTTTCCTTTTTTTCTTTTACTAAAATATTACCACAAGCAGTATATGCATATAGACACCTTCAAAAGGGTTACCTGGTTTCTACAATTGACAGCCTATCTTTAAAATCTAGATCACCAATATAAAAATTGTGATGGTTTTAACACTCGGACTTGGAACCGCACTGCTGACACCTTGTACAAACTATAGCAGCGGGTTATGGTATTTCAGCACTGTCTTATTGATGTCTATGGGACAGTGCTGCAATGCCTACACCTGCTGTACTGTCTTGGTACAGACATGACACCCGGCACCTCTGCAGATCTAAATTGATGGTCTATTCTAAGGATAGTCCATCAATAGAAAAAAACCAGACGCCTGTAAGGTCTAAAATGCACCAATTTATGACACATTATATAAGTTGGGGCCCTAGATACAGTAAAAAAAGTTAGTTTCCGGAGCAGTATAGTTAAGTTTATTAATGCACATCTATTTCCAGTATCAAAAGAGGGATATTAAAAGAGGATAGAGGGAGTTGGCTCAAAAGTAGGGACTTTCCCTCCAAAAGAGGAACACTTGGGAGGTATGCTTGACTTCCAATTTGGATTGTTTTATATAGCCAAAATGTAGCTTTGTGTTTTAGTTGTGCTACTTGACTGATACTTGCTGTTGTGCAGCACAAGTATTTGTGTAGCCTTAAACTAAGTTCACACGACAGTGAATAGTGGCCATGTGACGTCCGTTTTTTTTTTTTGTTTGTTTGTTGTTGACCGCATTTATCCCCTGTCTGTGATTTGGGGCTGTGCATATAACTGTTATTTTGCGGTCCATTGTAAGTATAGGTTATGTTAATTTTTTTTTCATTTTCATAGATCCCTCCACACACTGTATTGTGTGGGGAAATCCATCAAAATGGCTGCCCCTCTGGTGCGAGACGGCCATGAAAATGGATGTTTTTGACAGCCGTTTTGCACCTTGGTCGTATGAATGGTAGCCCAAGGCTTTAATCTAGGATGATATAGTGTTGTGTGTTTGTATTGTTGTTAGATTTAGGATTTACCCTGTGACTGGCGGATTCTGCTAAACTTAGAATACAATTTACATCTGAGCTAGTATGGGCCAACTGATAACCGAGCAGTATGGTTATTGTGTATTAAAAGCATATTGTAATTTTATTGCATATGGAAATAAATGCAAATGAGAGTAGACGTGTATCAACAGTTTGCAGTTAACTTTTTGCTTGGAAGGTTTGTTACTTGAGAATCTTAGGGGGGAGGGGATTTGCATAATTTACTGATATTTTTTGATGGAGTCGTAATGCATGATGAAGAGTGAGGTAGAAATGGGCTGACCCACTAGAGAGCAGATCCTCCATTGCATCCAGACTCTGGCAGCAAAGTGGTCTAGAGGTGTAGCGTGAGGCTACCACATTTGGCCATGACTTTGCCGATAATTACTTGTCATTAGGAGATGATTCTCAACCTATTAGCTGTTATTGATGTGTCTGTACAATGATAATGCAGGTTATTTTGCAGTTACAAGTTTTATCTAGATGGCAGGTAGGACCTAAGTGTGCTTTCTTTTGGTGGGTTTGTGGAGCCCTCATTAGACACTGCGGTGGGTGGTTTGTTGTATTTTCATGATATATGCCACATTTTGTTTTTAAGGCACCTACTATCCTGTACGTGTGTGTGTGTGTGTATGTGTATATATATATATACATACACATACATATATATACACTCACCGGCCACTTTATTAGGTACACCATGCTAGTAACGGGTTGGACCCCCTTTTGCCTTCAGAACTGCCTCAATTCTTCATGGCATAGATTCAACAAGGTGCTGGAAGCATTCCTCAGAGATTTTGGTCCATATTGACATGATGGCATCACACAGTTGCCGCAGATTTGTCGGCTGCACATCCATGATGCGAATCTCCCGTTCCACCATATCCCAAAGATGCTCTATTGGATTGAGATCTGGTGACTGTGGAGGCCATTGGAGTACAGTGAACTCATTGTCATGTTCAAGAAACCAGTCTGAGATGATTCCAGCTTTATGACATGGCGCATTATCCTGCTGAAAGTAGCCATCAGATGTTGGGTACATTGTGGTCATAAAGGGATGGACATGGTCAGCAACAATACTCAGGTAGGCTTTGGCGTTGCAACGATGCTCAATTGGTACCAAGGGGCCCAAAGAGTGCCAAGAAAATATTCCCCACACCATGACACCACCACCACCAGCCTGAACCGTTGATACAAGGCAGGATGGATCCATGCTTTCATGTTGTTGACGCCAAATTCTGACCCTACCATCCGAATGTCGCAGCAGAAATCGAGACTCATCAGACCAGGCAACGTTTTTCCAATCTTCAATTGTCCAATTTCGATGAGCTTGTGCAAATTGTAGCCTCAGTTTCCTGTTCTTAGCTGAAAGGAGTGGCACCCGGTGTGGTCTTTTGCTGCTGTAGCCCATCTGCCTCAAAGTTCGACGTACTGTGCGTTCAGAGATGCTCTTCTGGCTACCTTGGTTGTAATGGGTGGCTATTTGAGTCACTGTTTCCTTTCTATCAGCTCGAACCAGTCTGGCCATTCTCCTCTGGCATCAACAACGCATTTCTGCCCACAGAACTGCCGCTCACTGGATGTTTTTTCTTTTTCGGACCATTCTCTGTAAACCCTAGAGATGGTTGTGCGTGAAAATCCCAGTAGATCAGCAGTTTCTGAAATACTCAGACCAGCCCTTCTGGCACCAACAACCATGCCACGTTCAAAGGCACTCAAATCACCTTTCTTCCCCATACTGATGCTCGGTTTGAACTGCAGGAGATTGTCTTGACCATGTCTACATGCCTAAATGCACTGAGTTGCCGCCATGTGATAGGCTGATTAGAAATTAAGTGTTAACGAGCAGTTGGACAGGTGTACCTAATAAAGTGGCCGGTGAGTGTATATCTCTGAATCAGATAATTTGTTTAACATGAGGACAGTTGTGAATTGTTTTATTTAGACCTGCTCATATTTAGCTGCTTGATACATCTAAACAAATATATGATTTTACTATTTCTGAGCGGATATAATGGGCCTTTATTGTTTTATAGGAGATTCTTTTGTTTTCCAATTGAAGTGACAATATGAAAGTCCTATTTTGCATTCAGTAAGAAAAACATGAAGAGATGTTGGCTAAACCTCCTATAAAATGTCTCATGCTAACTCTAAGCAAAAACACATCGTCCTTTTTTGTACATGCTGGGAACTGACCAGCACTTTTCATTTTTTTAAAGAATATTCTTATCTTTGAATAGAGAACATAAAATGTATTAAATGTTGTGTAGGGGACATCTGGTGAACATTTTATTAGCTTGTTTTATTTCCTTTTTGGCTGGTCTTACACGGCCGTAATGTAAGTCACATTATATTCATTTGCAGACACATTATATTAAGTGCTGCCTCTTACACCATCGGATATTTTATCTGTGGTGTGGCCGGGCTGCAACCATGGTTCGCAATTTATAGAACATGTCCGTAATGGCCGTGAATTGCGGACTGCATGGACTCGCCCATAGAACTCTATGGGCGAGTGCGGCAGGACACGGACGTCTGCGGAGTCTATGTTGCCGATCAGCAACTAGTTTTGCTGATCAGCAGCTTGCGGACCATAGATTCAATACGGTCGTGTAAGACCAGCCTTAGTGGGAAAACTGGCTGTAATGTTCTTCCAAGCAATGCAGTAAGCCCTCCCCATATACACTGGGGGAGATTTACAAAAACTGGAATTTTCAACATTAGTCTTAATTTCTTTTTTGCCCCCTCCTCATAAATCAGGAGCCAATATACTAGGTCATGCTCCAGTACTGAAATATTTGCTTTTTCATAGATGGCAGACACAGTTTTCTGATACCCACTAAGCCCCCTTTTCAGAGAATGGCGAGGGCACTGTTAAATTGCCAGTTGTGATACTGTGTCACTTCTAGCATTTGAAATGTTGCAAACCTAAGGATTGCGCCTTTGTAAATTTCCCCCACTGTGGATTACTTGAATGTACAGATATAGCAGTATGCTAAAGAGGGGAACTGTGACTTCAAATAGCTGTATCTTCGGTTTTATATCACATTGAATATTTTTGTCGTATACTTCATTAACCTATATTACTCAGGAAGGGCTGTGGAGTCTGTAGGCTAAATCATTGACTCCGGCTCCTCTATTTTTCCACAACCTGACTCTGAACTTCCACTGATTTGACCTTCACAAATGGCTGACAGCGATGGTTAGTCAGACGCAGTAAAGTTCCTCTAGATCTTTAAAAATGTACTGATTAAATTCCTATAACAAAATATGTATATAATTATACAAGGTCGATTTTATAATAAAATTATTCCGTTTATTTTGAAGCCAGAATCAGTAACTATTTTCTGACTCTAAGACTCCACCCAAAAATTGTCGCGACTTTGATGCCACACTCTCATAACAATAGTTTAAGAAAAGTGCAAGAACAGTTACACTTCAAACATATTGTAGATTTGGGTGCATTTAGATGTTCAGGTTGGGTACAGTTGAAACCACAGTAAATTTGCAATAGATGAAACTGTATGCAGTTTTGATGCAATTTTTAATTGTACTGGTGAAATGTTTGAAAATGTTGCAACCCCCCCCCCCCCCCCCCAAACAACTTGTACTTAAACCTGCATCAAAACTGAATATAGCTTTGCTCCCGTTATAATTGTACTTTAAACTATTTTATTTATTTCAATTTTTAATCTTAAATTGGTTTTCTGACTATAATGTTGCATTCCCTATCCATAAGATAGGGGGATAAATGGTTAATCAGCAGTACAGGCGTCCCTCCTTCACACAGTACAAACGGTGAGGAGTTTATACGAAGGAGTTTGTTGGTCGAGCATGTGCTAAGAAAAGGCAAGGTAACAAACCCTGGGCTCTCTGCCCATGTACAGTATGGTTATTGTATAGAAATAGAAAGTTCAAGGCGGCACAATAAGACTCTATGGGTGCAAATCCCTCTGAACATACAAATGAATCAAAATGGCAGCACTCCAGAACGTTCAAAGAATTTCCAGTGTGCTTATTTCATGGCGACATTTCTGTTCAGTCAGAACCCTTAAGAATGGTTATAGTATAGTTATCTTTAATATGGTATTTTTAATTATTTAAAGGGGATGTTTTTTGAATTGTTGCCTTTGTTGCTGTGGAATCATTTGCCCATCTTTTGTGTTATAGTATGGGTAGATATGAAATCACAGGGCTATCCTGTGACATACTCAAAGCTGAGGGGGAATACTGTCATCTTTAGAATAAGATTGTTCACATAATGCAGGTAAAGTGGCAGCACACACATAAGATGTATGGTACAGGTTCTCTGAGTGTCCTTACTTGCACTCCTAGCAAGTCCACCTCTCATGTGTCAAGTTATATTCAGAGTTTTCCTTATTTGTTTCTTCTATTTCTAAAGTTGCAAATGGACAATCTACATAAATCCCATTACTATATCAATAAAGATTTTCACCCAGCTTTGCCAGACTCCTGAATGGCCATCTTGCCTAGTTAGATGTTTTGTTTCTCCTGTATTACTACATAAGTATGAACTATAGGAGGTACCTAGAAATCCAAGCTGACACCCCTTGCATGAGCTGTAATGCTGACAAGTTGGTTGTCACTAAGATTTCTCAAAAATGTCTCAACTTAATGTATTAAAGTTTTAACAGCTTGCCGGAACAGGGAAGCTAAAGATTTTATGGCGACTTTACTGAAATGTTGTTTAATTTTATCTTGCTGCAAATAAATTAGCTGAGCGTGGATGTCGGATAAGTGACAGGAAACCGTCCCAACCAAAACGTTTGCATCCCTTAAAATTGCTGACTATCAGTTTTAACACTATAATGCCACAGTGAACGCAAAGCAGAACTGTGACTGGAGGCTTTCAACATAATCAGTACTGTAACATTTATGTCTTGTATGGGATTTCGCATTCAAGGGCTATCACTTTGTCACCTACATAAACTTATTTGGAATTTAGGAGCCTAAGAGAGAACAGTTTCAGCTTCTCTGCTTTATACAAAGGCCTGCCCACCCCAACGCCAGTAAGATACAGTTTTCAGAGTCAGGTCACAGTAGAGAAACCTGGAAAAAAAAAGTAAAGATACAATGGATTTTACAGATTTGAGCCAAAGTTCATTAATAAAGTGCTCATTGACACCCCCCTCCCCCCTCCTCAAAAAAAATACACCAAGCAGAAGTTTTAGTATAAAACTGTTTGACATGGAGACCTAGTTTCCATATAGCATCCTGCGGCACATTTGCTCACAGATGTTGCAGCTGGTCCTGTAAATCCTGCACATTCATATGTTGCCAAAACTGGTGTCCTAGTTGGTCCCATAAATGCCCAATTTTCACTAGATCTAGTGACTGGGTAGGCCCAGGGAAACGCTTGCTGTGTGCACATGCATTACCCTGCTGTAAAATATCATTTGGTAGCCCAGCAAGACAATATGTGTGTTTGCAAGAAGTTCTGAGTTGTTAGTCCATCATATCACTAAAGATGACTGTCGTATGCAATGGCACCCCAGATCATTGCACCAGTAGTTTGGGACAGTGTCTCACGCCACAGTAAAGGTGCTAATACCAACCTGGAATTGTAGCTAAAGATTAGATGATTCTCGTCTGTTGCAGTCCAGATTCTCTTTCACACCAACACTGGAAACAAAGGTGACTGACTGGCTGTCAAAGGCAGGACATGTAATGGGTGCTGTTACATCATCTAAGCACCTGGATATGGTCCACGCAGAGACCAGTAGTGTGTAATGAAGGCATCACCTGTGTCTGGATGGTGGACAAGAAAACTGTGGGAGCGGCTCATGCTGGTCAGTGGTTGAAACAAGTGTTGGTACTGGCGATCTGTCTGGGCTGCTTGGAGCCTGTTCTCACTGTGTCTGCATGCCCTCATGTAACTAATGTTCCCAATAACTCTTATCAGAATGGCCTAGATGTCAACTGTGATTGAGAAAGTTGTGGTGACTTGAGAAACTTCTGACATCAGATGTTTGTGCCACTACCCATTGTTTGTATTACTATATGAGTTGCATCCTTTTTGAGATTTCAGGTATTGAAGTTAGAAGCCTGCACATATAGGCACAGTCACCGCTGTGTTGCCTGCTGTTATAACATATACATTCGACAAGTGCCACCTCGGGGGTTTCTCATTTATGTCCTGTGGATATGCCATAAATGTCTGAGATCAGAAGCAAAATACCATACACTCAGATTTTACAAATAGAATAAAATTTATTTCACATATTATGACTTTTTTCCCCCCCACATCTTGTTGAAGCGCAAATAAAAGCCTTTACATTAAAATATTACATTCTGATGTACACACACCAACACTTACATTATAACCTCAAACAGCTGAAGTGAATAACACCTGTCAAATGATAAGACATGAGGCAGAAATTGGACCGTCTGTTCTTGAAGTTAGTGTGGTGGAGACAGGAAAAGAGGGCAAGTGTAAGAGTATGAGCAACTTTTAACATATTCCAAATAGTAATAGCTAGTAGTCTGGGTCAGAGGAGGTCTTCCTGTTTCTATGGTTAGTATCTACTAAAGTGGCCCAAAGTAGGCTAGTTTATTAACCTGCGGCAAGGTCATGGTGCCAAAGTCTCACTGATGACACATGGGGAGCAAATGCTAATCCTTCTGGTTAAATCTCAAAGAAGAGAAATAACACAAATGTAACACATTGTGCATTGCAGTTTGCTGCTTATGGGGCTGTGGGATGTGCAGTAAAAACAATTCCCATCCATGGAGTCATCAAATACTGCTTACATTTTGGTGTCAGACACCACAAGCTGCTTTCAGTTATTTTATGTTCCCTCTGCCTCATTGGGTCTGATCTGTTTTCTTAGCATATGGGTATTTAATGTTACAGATTTTGTTTTGGATATATAACCTTAAACTATGCCTAAAAATATTTGCAAAACAATTGGTCATGTCTAAGTCCAGTTTGACCTCGCCTGCTGTCTTGTATAACAGGTTACTGCTTGTGTAAATGAAAAAAACACACAACGACGTTCCACATGACACTAGGGCATATAGGTCTGTAATCTGTCAGACCACTAGATTGCCTCATTACGGAGACAAACTTTTCACAAACAAATAATGGTAAAGGACAGCTCCGAGAGGGGTCCCAAAATACACAGCGTTCAGTAGTGGACGTGATGCTTAAGGTGCTAAACAATCCAGCACCATTAATCTTTCCTGTGCAGATTCCACCAGCAAGTGCCAATATTCTATCACTTATATCCCAGGACATGCCAGCTATAATCTGGGAACAGAGCAACAACTCTGTTCTCTTCCTTTCTCTGCCACCCTAAGAACTATTGAAGACACTGTGAAATCCCTCGAAACACCCAAGGTACAACTGCTCAACCCGCGCCATAATCTCCACTGCAGTAGACTTCTCATATGAAGGAGCTCATCCAGACCAGCATATCCCAATTATAAAGAAGGAGATGGGTAAACTGAAGATGAAGCTTAATGTGGTCCACCAACAACTGTTGGGATGAAATTGGATTCCACTATTAAGCAGTTTAAGAGTTTATCAGAACAGTTGCACTGGAAAATAAATTGCCTTTGTGGGACCTGAACCTGTGTTGCACCCCTGAGGTGCTAGCAGAGATCCACAAAGTCAGCTACAGGATCTGGCGTACATGGGCTCTAGCAACAATGATGGAAAAGGGAGATTCATCTGGATCATTTGTTCCCAATTTAAATCTGACTACATTTATATGCAACATATTATCCTTGCTCTTTGGGGATGAACAAATCATTCATTGCCATATAACTTGCCTTTGTCAGCAGCACACTGCCCTGTTTACGTGGTTGTGATTTTTTTACATGGATAACCAATTTGATCATCCAACAAATGAGCATTTGGGACAATATTCAGGTGATTGAATCTATATTTACAAGAATCAAATATCTGGAACTAGTATCTCTAGTTACCCTTATACTCAATAATTGGCTCAATCATCACCTCATGTAAAGGGACTAGACCACCTTTTTTTTCCCTGGGTCTTATACTACCTTCTCTTCAGGAGATCAATGCTTCTCTTGGAACTTTTCAAGAGCCTTCCAAAGCAATCAGAACTCTTGGCTATGGAAATCTATAGTGGGCTTATTCATCATAACAGTGATATGATGGTCGACATCCACTCCTCAGATATTTATATTTCACGGATCTAGGCTGTAATAGCATTAGTCTTGCCATATGTCCAGATTTTATATTTATTGTTAGTATGCCTAGACTGACTGTCTCTCTCCAGGACACGACATCACTTGTAATACTATTGCTGTTACTAGGAAATAGGGGAGTATGCATGTCAACATATTGGTGGGGGGCATTATGCCCTGCCCTTTGTTTAGCATCCTATGATACTAGTTGCTTTAATCGTTATATCGCTCTGCAGTCATGCACAAAGATGAGGGGCATGTGCCAATCTTCAGCGTATCTTACTTTATAATTTTATTTGTATCCGTACCCCGTGTCAGTATTAGAGTATAAAAATTTTAACGCTGACATACAAAACCATCCTGTGCCCTCCATAGATCTCTGACCTAATCTCCTGCTACCTGCCCACACCTTGATAGGTCATCGTTCAGCATATTTACTGTATATAAAGTATATTACTTTATGGAAAGAATTAGTTACAAAGTTGAAAGAAAATGACTAACTCATCCCAAGGAATGAGCAGAGAACTTGTATATGACTCAACCTGACTAACATTTGTATTAACCATTACCATTAGAAGTCAGAGCAAACTGTATCTTGTATTTTATGCCCCATTTCCTAGTTTATACACCTGTACAGACCGTCCCTGAAATCTGGATCTATCTATGTACATTTATAGAGAGGAAAACAGCTCATTCTCATATTAACTAAAAAAAAAACTTCATGCTATCATGGCTGATAAACCTAAATCTTAAAGTGTGCGTAGCACATTGCAAAAGCAACCGATTGGATTCTAGCTTTCATTTTTTAAAGGCCCTTTGCAGTGCAAAAGCTAAAATCAGAAGGGTTTAAAGTTCTTTATTATAAGATTATAAAATGTATAAGTCGCTATACATATATTTCCTCATAATAATATATGAGCGTGCCATATGTTTTTTATGTTCCCTTATAAGAATGTTGTCATCTTCTAGGTGCGGTCTGCAACTATTGCAAGAAGAGAGAATCTGAGCTTCACCAGAAGGAGGTGAGTAGGGGGTAATATCTCTTATTAGGGTCTCATTAGACCATGCATGCTCTGCTAGGAATTCTGGGTAAAGCCTATACAAATAAGACTTTATTAGTGAAAAAGAGGAATTTGTATCATACCTACATTCATAACGCACAATGCAGATATGATATAATGAGGCCCCTGTGTTATCTATAGTGAAAAGCTACTGCTTAGAGGACCTCTTGGAGTACTTGATGCATTGCTTTAAAAGTCACCATGTAATATTACATCTTTGCTACAGGGCAAGGTGCAGAAGTTGGTGGCTTTACTGCGACAGCCTAGGGGTTTCAATAGGCAGATGACAGTAAAGCTTGCTCATGTGTATCTATAACACTTCATGATTTTGATGGAGTTTCCCCATTAAATGCACTAAGTTGTCAACTCATTGAATCACAGTCAAAATTAATTTTCCAAGAACTACTAGCAGACACTATGAAAATGGTTTCGCGAGGTGTTTTTATGATAAATGTCATTATTTTGAGTGATGCTTTTCATGGCGTTTTTAACAGCATTTTTTTTGTATGGCCAGATGCAAATCTATAGGGAAATTTCAAACACAAACCATGAAGCTTTGGTGTTTTATAGTGTTTGTGTTCCCTGCCCCTTTTGGTTAGGTTTACATCTACAGTAAATTTAGTCGCAGATTCTGCCAAATTCACCAAAGTAAAACGTCCTGCATGCAGGACTCTCATCCAACAAAATGACGGGTGCTATAATGGATTCCCAAAATACTAGAATATAAGCAATGAAAAATGCTTGAAATTTCTGTCAATGTTTGTGGAGGTGGCCTAGTGTTAACATGTCCACAGGAACAAGTGCATCAGTGATATCATCAGCAAAGAAGCACTGGAAAGTTCTGATAACCCGAATGACATGTAAACTGCTTTATTACATCTATTTGTGTCAGCTTTATCAAAGAGAATGGAGACATTGGTCATGAGCCATTTCTGCTAAGATTCGCAGGTGCCGCTCAAATTATTATTTTTTTCTCTAGTGCCATAGAAAGCCAATTGAAATTGTAACTACCAACAATTCACATCTTAACATTGGCCATCTGATTCTTTGAAAGTTATCTGTCCTGAAAAGCACATTTCAGAATTTAGCATGTCATGTGACAAATCTCATTAAAATAATCTGTCCATTTAATCCTTCGGAAGTACCCAAGCTTTGTGGCCTCTTCAAGTACATAGACTGCTAGTCCAAAAGTCAGTGTTATACTATACTAGCGAACAATAGTATGCACTATGCATGGGCTTACTAATTCAAATCTTTATTTGGATACACCATATTTTACATGGGAATGATTGAAATATTAAAATTCACAGCAAACGATGAATGAAGGTATTGGTTCTGCTCATTCCAAGCCCTCCACCACATTTTCTCTTTCAGGTTGCTCACCTGGGTTCTCTGGAAGAGAAGTTCTCTCGCCTCTGGACTCAATGCCAGCGCTGTCAGGGAAGTTTACATGAGGACGTCCTATGCACAAGGTGCGGGTAGTAGAGAAGTCATTTCAGATTTTAACAGGACATAAATACGGAAGATTTATATTTATGGAAGCTGCATGACCTATATTTGGGGACACAATATTGTTGATTGTCCTCACCTTATTACCTCACCTTTAAAGGAAAACATATCTTTCCAGGTTTTTATGAGCACTTAAAGGGAAGAATTACGGTATGAACAGGAAGCTTTTTTAAAATACAAGTAAAAAATCCTCATTTAAATGTCCTGTCATTTCTGTCTCTCCAGACCAATCCTTTCCATTTTTGGTCCACACAATCCAGAAGGAAAGTTGTCCTTGTTTGTTTTCACATGATTTCTGCAACCAATCACAGTCCTCAGTGGTCACATGCATAAATGGCACATTGGTTTGTAGTAATCATTTGATGACAACTGGGACATGGTCAATATTGGACAGTGCAGACTGGAGGATCAATATTTCATAAGGATTCCTTTTTTTTTATCCCTTTTTTTCCCCAAATAACACTAGTTGGCAAAATGTTTAGGTAGCAAGTTAGCTTTCTAAAATAGAAGTTTTAATTCTTTATTTTTGTCAATTAACTAAATTTAAGTAAATAAACAAAAGAGAAATATACGTGGAATCAATATTTGGTGTGACTGTCTTGTTGAAGTCTTGGAAGTGAAATAGCCCCCACAGAACCCTGATCTCAAAATCATGCAATGTCTGGGATTACGTGAACAGACAGAAGTATTTAAAGGGGTTGTCCCGTCACAAGGATCCTATCTATAATGCTTGTAAATGTGAATGTAAGACTTTTCCTAAATACAATGCTTCAGCAAAACTGCTTTGTTTGGCCACTATCTCACTTTATTCATTTTTTTGTGGCCACAGCCCTGACCTGAGTCAAGTGATGTGTCTGCCTGCTCTCAGGGGGAGGGAGGAGGGATTAAGTACATGGAGCGAACCTGGAGGGGGGGGGGGGGGGGTAGTTTACCCTTTGGGGGACAGGTGAAGCCAGCAACATCGCTATGCTTCTGTCCTGCATGAAGCAAGTAGCGGCAGAAGCGATGCTGCTATTCCGAGGCGGGGGGGCGGAGGAGCGGAATAACAGCATCGCTTCTGCCGCTGCTGTCTTCATGCAGGGCAGAAGCATAGCGATGATGCTGGCTTCACCTGTGCCGGCATCTAACTCCCCGGCATCCGCTGTAATAGGCGGATGCTGGGGACTGTTAGACGCCGGCACAGGCACATCGCTATGCTTCTGCCCTGCATGAAGTCAGCAGTGGCAGAAGCGATGCTGTTCCGCTCCGGGGTCACATATGCAAAGCCAAGCGGTGAGATGCCGCCGGCCCTGCGTGCAAGCTCATACACCAGTCTAACCTTCACAATGCGAATACAGACCCACAGGGTGTCGGGTCTGTATTCGCATTCTGAAGGGTAGACTGGTGTATGAGCGCGCATGCAGGGCCGGCGGCATCTCGCCGCTTGGCTTTGCATATGTGACCCCGCCCACCAATGACGAGACAAAGCCGGAAGACAGAAGATTTTAGAGGAACGAAGACGGGTAAGTATGCGACGTGGGAATACCCCTTTAAGGAAACCACAGCCATAGAAGATCTGTGCTTAGTTCCCAGATATGTCTGAAACAAATCTTTACAGAGTTCTTTCATTAACGTGTATGCATATCTACCTATCAAAATGGATACAGTTGTGAAAGCAAAGGGTGGTCGCACCAGATATTGATATGATTTATTTTCCTTTCTATTCATTCATTCATTCATTTAATTTTGTTAGTTGAAAAAATGAGCTATAGAACCGCCTGTGTTTGAAAGCATACTTTGGAACATTTTTGTTCCGGACATGCCTAAAACTATTTTACTATACTGCCTTTTGGATCTCTGGCCTGAGCTGTTATATTCCAGGGCCTCTTGGTGCTCAGGACATTACCCCTGGCCTAATTACTGTTTACTGATCACATTGATATACTGTTGTCTGAATCTTTAGTATGCATCACACCTGTCACTTTGTGATAAGATTTCCAGATTGGTATTGCATTGATTTCACATAGCGATTCGCACCTCATCAGACATCAGTTTTCTCACTTTGTACAGTATCACCCTCTAATCTGTGCTTCTGTATAGACAATTCCAAATTCCCAAGGGAAAAACAAACTGGAGCTTATCCAGCTACAAATTCCCTGCCCCGCTCACCAGCTGCCAGGGGTGGGGTGAATATGGCCCTGTGCACATGTGTACTTAGAATATGGCTCCCAAAAGATCCCTTATCAAGGGAAAACTGTCTCTCTCAATGCCCGGGCCTGGTGGCAGGTGCTGGCTACACAGAACCGTTGAAGAGACACCTCACATCTAGCTTGGGTCCAAAGGTCCCTGAGAAAAATCAGAGCGAATGACAGCAGCTATGCTTTATGGCAGATTTGTTTTCTTTCTGAACAGCTTTAAATTTATAGCATTCATAAATGAGACGACGTAAAAGTATACTTGGAAAGAGCTAAGGGTAATTGGGTTTTCACTTCTATTTACTGTGGATAGCTCAGGAATTTCAGTTGGTGACCCATGTTTGATTTTTAACTGTACCTCTATTTTCAGATACTGAGATTTTAATAGTCTTGACTTTTTAAAGGTATAGTCCCATGAGCATAGCCCCTGCCTATATGTCCTCATAAGTCATAGATGGTCCACCACTGTATGAGCCAGACTGAAGAACCACTGCCATTCTGTTGGGCTTGGCTCGTCCATGTCTTGCATGTCAGTCAGCATGTTACTTGCCAGTGGTCCAGGTCCTCTAACCTTTAGAATCCACCGTAACTTAGAGAAGAAAAGAGAAGGGAGATTCTCCAGCTTGGTTTTAAAGCGCTTTTTTTTTTTTTTTTCTACAATATCAGAATTTGGACGTTGATACCAATATCATGAGTCTTAATATCATGAGTCTTAAACACAAAAATATGTGACGCACTATATTACTTTCAGCATTGAGGTTAAAGAGTTATGTGATGGGGTTACTTACTATTAATTATTACTTACTATTAATCCTAATCAAACTGATACAGTAAGATTCATTCACATGACTGTGGTCCCTCAGTGAAATACAGTCTGTACAGGGACTGTGTTTTGTTTCATGGACAGAAGACTGTCGTGTGAATAAGTCCTTAGCCAGTGGCGTGTATAATTGGTGAAAGCCCTAGACAGGTATTACACAGTAACTGGCTAAGGACTTATTAACACGACAGTGTTCCATCCATGAAACACAGTCCGTGTTGCAGACTGTATTTCCCTAAGGGACCACAGTCATGTGAATGGAACTTACTACATAATATGGATTATTATGATTAATAGTAAGTTTTATGTGGACAAATGCAACAGGACATTGAGTCTTGCGCTTGAAGATGAAAGAATGTGCACGCTCTTTACATAGTTATAAAATAAGGGAAAACACTTGTGTTCAATTGCAGGAATAAAAATGTCACATGATAAAATGAATATTGTGGACAACTGGTACTGATTTATTGGCATGAGATAGCTGCCGTCATATTGAGTCCATATTGTGTTTGCCAGCTGTGTTATAATGTAAGGAGTGTCTGCATGTGACTCTGCAGGTGCTCCTAAACCACAGGTAACTGCAGGGTAGATGTAGATATATATATATATATATATATATATATATATATATATATATATATATATATATATATATATATATAATATATATATGACATATATATATATATATATGACATATATATATATATATATGACATATATATATATATATATATATATGACATATATATATATATATATATATGACATATATATATATATATATATGACATATATATATATATATATATATGACATATATATATATATATATATATATATGACATATATATATATATATATGACAGCCCCCTGTCGTGACTGTACATAAACAGAAAACTGTCAGTCACTTATAGGACTGTCTGCTTGACTTTATAAGAGGGCGTTCACACTAGCGATGCTGCTGTTGTATGTTCTTAGCGTCCATTAGAAAATGTTAACAAACTCTAATTGATCTGTTAATTAGAACAATTAGATATTAGATTTAGATATTAGAATTAGATTTCAATTGGATATGTTTTATTATCCGTAGTTATCAAATCTGTCACAGGTCTGTTATTTTGTCGGAGATAATAACACAGGGTGCAGGGCTTTTGCTCTGTTTTTTGTTTGTTTGTTTGTTTTGTTTGTTTTTTTTTTTTTTTTATAATATTGTCTACGATTAATGGACATATGACCGATACCAGTCCTTTTATTAAAAAAACAAACAAAAAAAACCCTGGTATAATAATAGATACTAAAGTGTAGAAGCCTCCCTACTGTTGACACCGATTTGTCCTGTCATGAGTTAGTGTCTATTTACCGTCCATTATGATCGGTGTCTCTTTTTTTTTTCTCTCTCTCTTCTCTCTTTATGGACCCTGTCATAACAGACTCTCAACGATAGTATGAATGAATGACAACCTCAGTAGTAAGCCAGATTTGCATATAGGTCAGTCCATCCATTGCAGTTCTACAGGTAGTATGCATGGAAGAATTGAGTTTTGACAGATTAGTAAAGCAATGTTTTTGTCCAGTTACATATGATACCAGATGAAACATGGCCCTGCATCTGGTATCGGGTCTGACAATGTTCTTTATTGACTGAAGTGTTTTTGCATCACTGGTTCTTTTATGCATACTACTTGTATAACTGCAATGCATGGACCGATCTATATATGACTCTATGTATAGTGGACAATGGTCTAATGAAAAGGGCTCAGTTACAGTAGGAAAAAATGTCTGTGTTCTTCAACGGTTGAAAGGAATCCCTTTTATTAACAACCAAAAGTAAAAATTCCAAAGTGACAACACGCACCCAATGTGTTTCGGGGACTTTCATTTTCTCAAGTGTAAAAAAACAAAAACAAAACAAAGGATTGAGAAAGGGAAAGAAGTCTCCAAAACGCGTAGTGTGCTTGTTTCACTTTTGGAGTTTTTACTTTTGGATGTCAATAAAAGGGTTCCTTTTGGAGAGCACAGAGTTTTTTTCCTACAGTAAGTGAGCACTTTTTCATTGGTCACTTGTCAACTATATATATCCATTGACGCCCTGCAGGAGAAGCCGATGACGTGGTAACCTCTGCTGCCACCCTGATCTATTATGTTCTTAAGGCTTGATTGGTTGTTGTGACTTGCACAACCACATAAGGTGAGAGGCCCATCTGGTCTATTCTATGCTGCTTAATTCAATTATTTTAAACAGTGTTATACCATATGCTGCTTGTTTTTATTTCTCTGTAAGCGACTATATGTAACTGGGGCTCTTATTTATATATGTTGTAATATACTCAAACCCATATTCACTCAAGCATCTAAGGAAAGAGTCCTGGTTTTCTATTATATGTGTTTATAGGTTGGAGAACCCTCCTGCTAACACCATGTGAAAATCATTCTAATTCGTATAATGTATTCCATTGTAAATCCTTTGTTTTGCTCCACAGTCGTGACTGTCCCATATTCTACATGAGAAAAAAGGTACAAAAGGACCTTGATGACCAAGAGAAGCTGATCCGGCGGTTTGGACCTCCTTCTTGGTAACATCCATACCTCTTATATAAAGACCCAAACCATGGGTTATGTGACTACAATACTGGATCAAGAGTTGGCAAACATACGCTTCTTCCTATATGGGCTGGAGTTAACCAAATATAAAATGTTGGTCTTTCTGATCTCCACATATCAAACATCAGCTAGCAGCAAATATCAGCATTTTGTTTCTTACATTCATCAAGATGTAGATGCCTTGAAGAAAATGTACACTAGTTTGAAGGACCTAGCTGGGTCTGCAATATCTTAAATACACTTAAGATGAAATTGACATTTTAATCAACATTTAGGGTTCTTCATGTGTACATAACCTCATACTTCAACCTTATATTCTCATGACTGTGACAATGGGCAATGTGACAGCCGCATTAATTTCACTGTATGTGAATGGGGGGTAATCACATGACCGATGTTTTTTTTTTTTTGATGGTCTGTTGTAAAGGACCTTCAAAATATAGGTAATGCTGTATTTTTGTTTTCACAGATCCCTCCAAATGTGTAAGGGATCCATGAAGGTGGTTGGCCCACAGGTGCAGAATGGCCATGGATGTTATAAGGGGGCATTCACACAATGTAACGCGGCGCTGATTCTGGCACAATAACTCGTGTAAGAATCAGTGCTGCAAAACAGAATCGCATTGACTTCAACCTATTGATTTCAATGTGTTAAGCGCAGTAAACGGAACTCATTGAAGTCAATGGTATTCTGTTTTTCAGCACTGATTCTTACGTGAGTTATCATGCCAGAGTCAACGCCGTAGTACATTGTGTGAATGCCCCCTAAAACTGGCATTTTGCATCTTGGTTGTGGGTTTTACAGGGATTATGATGTGCTGTGGAAAGCCATCATGGTGGAGTTTCATTTAGTTACATTTGTAAATGTAATAGTTCAATTTCTAGCCGGCTAAAATAAGTTAATGACTTTCTTCTGGATTTTTGATAGATTTTCACTATAGTTTGGATTATTTTGCCTAAATTGAAAACTTTTGTAATGTTTTGTACCAATATGTAATAAAAAATAGTTTTGACTTTGTTACATTTGTGTTTTTTTTGTTTTTTTTTGTTTTTTTTTTGGGGGGGGGAGGGGTTGTATTAACTGGGCAGATTTATGGAAATTATTTTCTCTTATTTTTGAGTTCTTATTAAAACAAATTAAAACTTTCATTGTTCTAGTCACACTTAGTGCAAGGGTTATACTTTAATTGGGCTTATGAGAATAGTTATTTGAGATGAGCACATGATGTTTGTATATATTTTTTATATTCTTCCCAAGGCCAGGATCACCATGTCTAGGAAAAGGTTATGACTATATTGGTGTCCGCCGTGCAGGACTTTTTTCTCTGCCGATTTTCAGTGGTTTCGGAGGAACAGATGGGAACCTAGCTTAATGCAACTAGAGAAAGCTACAAAGCAAGGATTGCGGCAGGTGATGAATGCTGATAATGAGGAGGACGGGGAGGTTTATTTTAGCCTTAATATATGTCTACAAGTAAGGGGGGTTCCTTGCAATAAACCTGACAATGTGGCTATAGCTGAAGCCAGTCCCCAGGCCATCTCTGAGACTTTCACTTCTCTGTAAACGAAAAGCCGATTATCTTTAGCTGTATTAAAGTATAGGCCGTGCAGTAACCATACAGCCAGTAGTGATACACACCTAATTTAGGGTATGTTCACACGGCTGAATTTACATTCCGCGTGTGAACACTTCCGTGCGGCTAGTGCAGTGCATCGGCATTCCAGATCAAGCCCGAAGAATGGTCCTAATTGGGAGGGAGCCTCTTGCAGCAAGATAGGGCAGCTTGCTTCTTTTTCTTTCGCTAATAGCCAGTGAAAAAAGAAGCGAGCGGTTCCCATTGAAGTCAATGGGGAGCCATTTTTTGAGGCGGATTCCGCGTCAAAAACTTCTCCGAAAAACTCCATGTGAACATACCCCTACTGGGAAGTGTAAGCGGCCTGAACTCTATTTGCAGCTATAGCCAATGCAGTACATTATGTGGCGATTCCCTTTCGTAGGCTTGGCAATAGGGCTCTTATTTAAGTTGAATTTAGCCCACAGCTAACCGGTCACCATTTATATTTTTAATGGATGTAAGTTAAACAAATCCGGTCCAAATGCTGCTAAAAAATGCAGTATATGAACTATTGCTGTAGTTTTTCAGTTTTTTTATTTTTATTTTATGTGTTATGATTGGTTAGTATATAAGTATATACGTTTTTATTGGCTGCCTTTGATTAATAAGGGGAACAAAGTTCTCTGATTCACCCCTCTACTTTCCTTTAATCCACATCCCCATCCTTGGCTGAACTTGGGCAGAACTTTTTTTTTTTCTCCGTCACTTCCACAGCTCTTTAATTTTTCTCTTAATGAAATACATGGATCATATTCAGGTATCTACAGGTTGGCACCAATATGGATTCCATTAAACTGCTAAAATAAAAAAAAAAACTTTTGAAACTTTTTTTTTTTTAATGACAGTAAAAAAAAAAAACTAAAGTATTTCATTATAAGACACAAGAGCAGCAGCCTGGCCAGGGGTGGAGACATTCTTTCCGTGCAATGTATCAGCTAAGTTAATCTGTTTCCTTGCAGATGTCATCTGCAGATTTACAAGGGATGTGTGCTTTGTCTGTATTGCAGAATACTTTTTATTTTGTAATATCCAGTGACCATATGTTCTGTGCTTGTGACAAACAACTTGTGCTCAACATCTACATATACTTTTCCTTTTTGTAAAGTCAAGCAGCAGGAAATGTTTTACCCTGTTAAAAAAAACAAAAAAAACCCATATATTTTAATAAACATATATCTAGCTGCACATTAATTACTGTAGTCTGTAAAGTCACACTTACCTGCACATTATTTGCATTGTTAGTTGTGACTGAGCTTGAGGGCAGAAGATGGAACAGCTGCAGACCAAGCCAAAAAGTCAAAGGAAGAGCAGATTGTTTGTGTACAGAGGCCAAATTCAAGAACCCAATTTTCCTTGCAGATTGACGTTTCATCCTTTGGATCCCGTTCATTTAACATGACCTTATTCGGGTCAGTAAGACGATTCATGTAGTGACTGTATTTCCAGGCCTGACTGCAGCTTATTGGGATTGAGCTCATGGCATCCTACTGATTTCTGATGGTGAACTATCATTACTGACCCTTGATGCTGTGTGAATGGGGCAGTGGGCCCGAGCTGTTTCTAAAGCTCACTGTGTCATAAATTAGAATGATCTGAATTTAGTTTCGATGTGCCATGGTCAGGTGGGAAATCTGCTCTTAGTGGCCATCTTTTTGGGGTAACAAAGGGATGTTATCCATGAGGAACCCCTCTGTATGACAATATGTCCTTGGTTCCCATTTAAAAGCATACCCAGACCATTATGCTTCACTAGAAAATTAATTTCATCATATCTAACATAAGTCCGAGCTTTCATAAGGTCTGGACTCCTTGAGTTAATAGGTCTCACGTCCCATGTCTCCATACTGGTCATACCTTGGTACTGGATTGAGCCCCTCATCCCCATTTATTTTCTCAGGTAGACCTATAGGTATCACTCCTCGCTGCTTAAGACTAGGTAGCACTGTTTTTTCTTTCTTTCCCTCTCCTCCTTTCTTTCCCTCTCCTCCCCTACCATAGGTTCCTCTGATTTTTCCTTTTTCCTTGATACCTTTGGTTTTTTTTTTGTACTTTGTATTGTGGTGTCTTGCATTACCGTGCTTGTTTGACCTCATTCTTATGTCACCTTTTGATTGTTTTTGATGTGATATTCACTATGTTCTACTCGGTTGTTATAATTTAATACCTTTGAAACTAAAAACGTACCCAGATTAAAACATGTTATCTATTAGTAGTATTTATAAGGATTTCCCAGATTAAATTGACCGCTGGGTAACATTACCCTATACAGAGTTAGTATTGTCGCCATCCTGTAGCAGAAGTGACCGACTGGTAGACCTTCCAGGTCTGATGGAGCAGGTAGAAATAGTGTGAAGAAAAACATCTATTTTTCTACTTTTGTACTCTCAATGGAAAAAATAATCAAAAACTGTTCTGTATTACCAAGGTCCGGCAGTGTCTCGTTATTTTCGTTCCACGCCCAAGACTCATTCTTAGTGTGGTAAAGCAGCACTGGGTCTAGTGAAGCACTTTTGGTATGTCATACTTAAATGCATCTTTACAGCTGCCTTTGTACTACGTTACATAGTTAATAAGGTTAAATACAGACGCTGGTCCATCAGGTTCAGAGGAAGACAAAAACCCTTCTGAGTGGATACCAATTAATATTATATAGGGGAATATTTTCTTCCCAACTCCAAATTTGGCAATTGAAATAAACACCTAGCTCAATCTCTCCTCCCTAGAAGTTACGGTAGTTTTCTATCATTTATAGTAAGAGTAATTTAAACCCTCAGTGTTGTTTTTTTATTTTATTAGCTATTAGATCTGTTTTAAAGGGGCTCTATCACTAGGAAAAGTCATTTTTAACTAATCACACCTTTGCATAGCCCTTAGAAAGTCTATTTCACACCAACCTTTTGTATGTAGATTGCCTCACTGGTTTCTGAATAAGTCCGTTTATATTCATATGCTAATTAGACTAGTGCACGATAGAAGGTGCACACCTCTCCTATTGTCTTCTATGGGAGACGGCTCCTGCTGCTGCTGATGACTCGCTTCCTGTTTGCTTCCCACACATAGAAGATAATGGGAGAGAGGAGGCTGCTGGGAACTTCCTGTACTGGCTGGAGGCTCATTAGCATATGAATAAAAACGGACTTATTCAGAGACCACTGAAGCAATCTACATACAAAAGGTAAGTGTGGAATAGACTTTCTAAAGCCTATGCAAGCATGTGTTTAGATAAAAATGACTTTTCCCAGTGATAGAGCCCCTTTAAATAATGTTATCTGCTTATCTATCACTTTGGGTAGGGTATAGTTTTATTACTTGGACACTTTTACATAACATTGTCGTGGCCGTGATACTCTTTGTGTGCGGTATTTACCAGCCTAAACACTATTCCACACTGTAATGACCACACAATAGTATTTAGGAAACTCCAAGCATCATAGATGGCTATAATGTTAGTTATCAGTTCCCATGCATAATATTCTGCTAAATCTGGTACACATGGACCTGCTTTCAAAGCCAAGACTTTATATGAAAACAGGTTAATTGTAAAAACCATTACTTGTACTGATGCCTCCAGTTGTACAGAATGACCAATAAATTATGAAGTAATTCTTTATGCAGACCTTGCATATACACTACTCAAAATCACACAAAAATCATCAATATAAATCAAATTTATTAACCAATGGAGGCCTGGATTTGGAGTCATCCCCAAAATTAAAACATGTCAAAATGAGGCTCAGTAGTGTGTGTGGCCTCCACATGCCTGTATGACCTCCCTACAACACCTGGGCATGCTCCTGATGAGGTTGCCGATGGTCTCCTGAGGGATATCCTCCCAGACCTGGACTAAAGCATCTGCCAACTCCTGAACAGTCTGTGGTGCAATGTGACGGTGGATGGATCGAGACATGATGTCCCAAATGTGCTCAATCGGATTCAGGTCTGGGGAACGGGCGGGCTAGTCCATAGCTTCAATGCCTTCATCTTGCAGGAACTGCTGGCACACTCCAGCCACACATGGTCTGGCATTGTCCTGCATTAGGAGGAATCCAGGGCCAACCGCACCAGCATATGGTCTCACAAGGGGTCTGAGGATCTCATCTCTGCTCCTAATGGCAGTCAGGCTACCTCTGGCGAGCACATAGAGGGCTGTGCGGCCCTCCAAAGAAATGCCTCCCCACACCATTACTGACTCACTGCCAAACTGGTCATGCTGAAGGATGTTGCAGGCAGCAGATCGCTCTCCACGGCGTCTCCAGACTCTGTCATGTCTGTCACATGTGCTCAGTGTGAACTTGCTTTCATCTGTGAAGAGCACAGGGCAAAGTTGCCATTCCTGGTGTTCTGTAGCAAATGCCAAGCATCCTGCATGGTATTGGGCTGTGAGCACAACCCCCATCTGTGGACATCGGGCCCTCATACCATCCTCATGGAGTCAGTTGCTAATGGTTTGTGCAGACACATGCACATTCGTGGCCTGCTGGAGGTCATTTTGCAGCGCTCTGGAAGTGCTCCTCCTGTTCCTTCTTCCACAAAGATGGAGGTGGCGGTCCTGCTGCTGGGTTGTTGCCCTCCTATGGCCCCCTCCACATCTCCTAGTGTACTGGCCTGTCTCCTGGTAGCGCCTCTAGCCTCTGGACACTATGCTGACAGACACAGCAAACCTTCTTGCCACAGCTCGCACTGATATGTCATCCTGGATGAGCTGCACTACCTGAGCCACTTGTGTTGATTGTAGAGTTCGTCTCATGGTACCACGAGTGTGAAAGCACAACCAACATTCAAAAGTGACCAAATCATCAGCCAGAAAGCAGTGGTACTGAGATGTGGTCCCAGCAGAACCCTCCTTTATGTAGTGTGCCTCAATAATTGCCAATAATTTCCATCTGTTGTCTATTCCATTTGCACAACAGCATGTGAAATTCATTGTCAATCAGTTTTGCTTGGAGTTATGCTCGGTACACACTAGCTTATGTGTTCCGTCCGGAAGGAGTCCGCATGAGCACCCTCCGTCGGAATACAAGCGCAACTGCAAGCACTGTGCAGTTAAAGCGCACGGACACCATGGACTATAATGGGGTCTGTGTGCTTGCCGCGCACATCCCTTTATTGTTTTGAGCAGTGTATTTGTACATGGGGAAAAAAAGAGACCTTAGGGTAGATCTGATTTATAAGCCTAGTTTTTGTAGCTGATAAACCCCTCCATCCAATTTAATAATCTGGGTTGCTGCCTCTCTAGCTCTCCTTTCCTATATTCTTTTTAGAACGTTGAGCCCAAAACTGACCACTATATGTGGTTTATACAAGGGAAATGGAGAGCGGCAATATTACTTTGTGAAGCTGAGTTTAAGTTTCTCATTTTATTCACCCTAAAATCTTATTTTGCAGATGGTTCCTGACAGAGTTCTGCTGGCCTCCTTACTTGTAACCAGAATACCAAAATCCTTATGTTCCATTGTCTCCAGTATTGTTCCATTTAGCATCCATACTAATACTGCAGAATAGGTGCAACACTTTATATTTGTCCACGTTAAAGGGGTTGTCCAGTTTCAGACAATTATTGAGACAAACTTTGTTTGAATAATGAAAACTTTATAAAATCAGCTGCATGACAAGGATCCAGATTTGCACTCACATCTTCATAAGACATAATCAATAATACGAATGGATATGTGAAAAACTGATCTTCAGATTATTTTCCGGTATATACTCCTGTAGATCTCTTAGAATACCATCAAATATTTTATATGCCATAGATATCATACTTACTGGACAGTAGTTGTAGATTATACCTGACACCAAACCTTTTATAGGAGAGTCTTAGAAGATAAGATACAATAGTATGTCCATTACCGAGCTCCGTTTCCTTCTGTGGATAAATGCCATCTGGACAGGGAACTTTAACATTTAATTTTCTCAGCTGCAGCTGTACTCCTTGTATTACGTTAGTAATATTGGGTGCAGGACCTTGTCTTACACCCCCCCCCCCCTTCCTCCCCCTGAATATCTGGTAGTGGCAGCTAACAGATTAAATATAGGGGTTTAACATATGAGCCTTCCCTATGTCCTTTACAATTGTATGCCTGCCGTCCGTTTATAGAGCCAATATTTTTTTTTCTTTTTGCCATTTATATATTGTTTTTGCATTTGTTTTAATGTTAACATTTTTTCTTTCTCTACTGTCTTTGGAACTTGATTTCATTTTTACATTTTGAACTCTTTGTAAGCCTGGATAAGCATGTGGAGCGCTTTGTCTGATCCTTTGATGTTTTAAATGTTTTTATTTTTCCACTAAGTATTTTCAGTACTCCCTTATTCAGCTATATCTGTTTCTTTCTATTCCTGGACATATTAGAACGTAAACATTTTCTACATAATTCATGCACTATGTCTTTAAATACTCCCCACTTATTTCCAGTGTTTCTATTAGCTAGGACATGATCACAGTTTACAAGTCCAAGATCTGTCCTAAAGTTCCAGGTTTTGTGCTTCCTTTAGTAATATGGCATTGAATATTATTTTACCATTAATTTACCATATTATGGTCCCTGTTTCTCAAGGGCTTCTGCACTTGCAAATCTCAAACTATCTGACCTGTTTGACAAACCAAACTCAGCAGATCATCTCTTCTGGCTGGTTCATCATCCAACTCAGTATAGTTGCCCTAACTAGATAAAAGTATTGGGACTTACTCTGTCCCCAGGGCCGCCGATAGGGCAGTACTACCGCTACTGGCGTCAGGGGCCCGGCCAAATTGAAAAATTGGGGGGGCCCGGCCCCTGGCGCCAGCAGTCCAAGGGCTGGATTGGGGGACGGGGACCGATCGGGGCCCTGACATTTCGATCGGGCCCCCTGCAGTGCCCACTGCCCAGGCCCCAGGTCAGAGGAGGTTGTTTAAGTCGGTGTGCCGCGGGGAAAGTTCCCCAAACGCGTGCCAAGATTGGCACGGGAGACCTACTGTATATTGCAGGCACAGCAGCCAGTCCCCGTGTACTTGTAAATGTAGACGGAGCGTCCTTACACTGCTCTGCTAGAGCTCAGGTGTAGGACACGCCCCCTTCTCTCCCTGCCCACCAATCAGAGATGAGCCTCTCACTGCACAGGATAAGGGACCTGCTGCTACACGTGAGGAGCTCCTGCCGTCTGCAGCCCAGAATAGGAGAGGAGGAGAGGAAGCTGAACAAAGTGAAAGTAAAAGAAAACACCAGGTTAGTAACTATTCTTATGAATGTCAGGCATTTGGGGTTATTAATTTAGTTTTAGTAACTCCATGTGCCTCACATTAATAGCAATTAACCCCATCATGTCCCTCATATTAACCCCTGTGTGACTCACATAAGAGTTAATAACATGTGTGACATATGGGGGTACTATATAATGAAGATCTTTACTTAATTATTACCTCCATATGTCTCACATATCAGTGTCCCTTATGTA
This sequence comes from Leptodactylus fuscus, assembly GCF_031893055.1. Taxonomy (NCBI): domain Eukaryota; kingdom Metazoa; phylum Chordata; class Amphibia; order Anura; family Leptodactylidae; genus Leptodactylus; species Leptodactylus fuscus. Next base: position 74,119,867 of record NC_134270.1, read on the forward strand.
AAGCACACAGGGGGTTAATGTGAGGGACATGATGGGGTTCACTGCTATTAATATGAGGCACATTGAGTTGTAACCTGCAATGCACATGACCAGACTTTTTATACACAACTGTGGATAAAAGTACAGACCTATACATTTCTAAGGACCCATATATACAGCCATTCTTTTTGTGGCTGTGTATCTGGGCCAAATTGAAGAGCTGAAAATTATAGAGCATGTCCTATATCTGTCCTATACATTCCCTATATCTGTCCTATACATCACCTATATCTGTCCTATACGTACCCTATATCTGTCCTATATATACCCTATATCTGTCCTATACCTACCCTATATCTGTCCTATATATACCCTATATCTGTCTGCATTTGTGGCCCTGTCAATTAATTTTTAATGTTTATATCAGTGAAAACCACATGCGTGCCACTTGTATGCAGGAGGCGTAAGGCTGAGGCCCCACGTTGCATAAACGCAGCGTTTTTGTTGTAGATTTTGCTGCAGTTTATTTCAACCAAAGATTCAACCATTTAGAATCTATATTATTAACTATATGTATAATATGTACTGTTTTAGTGTCATTTTGTGCCATTTTGGTTGGTGGTGTGCCCCGCGATTTTTGAAGTGTAAAAAGTGTGCCGCGGCTCAAAAAAGGTTGAAAATCACTGGTTTATTGTCGCAAAATGAAGTAGTCTTAAAATGGGGGGGGCCCAGACACTTAGGCTGTATGAGGCCCCAAAATTCCTGATGGCGGCCCTGTCTGTCCCAATTAATGTTAGGATAAGTATAATCTTCCATAATGTGGACTGTGGTATTAGCATTTGCTACTTTTTCTATTTGTTGCAGCATTGCATCCTTATTCCTATTAGTAATTTACTGTTATCGCCCACTCCATGGTTATCAATCCATAAAGTTTCATTGTCAGAGCCCTCCCCATTGTCATTCAACACTGATCTTAATCTGTTGCTGAATAAGGTAAAGATTGCTACCTGACTGGGCACACATCGGAGCACTGAAGGGATACAGAGCCATTTGGTTTTTGGAGCTTAGATTTCGTTGGTTTAGTTTTTGGACACCATGCCACTTTTTCATCGCACCTGAAATGCCAGTTCAGTGAAGTCCCCTGGCATGAGAGCCTATTTTGGAAAGTGAATCCATCAAGGTATTTATCCAGGGGTGTACTGAGCACTCAGACCCATCCCCCTTCACCCCCACTAATGTTCTATTAATATATCTTCCAGAAAATGGAAGAAAATAGGAATTCAACTTAACGGACACCTGAAGCTCTGCAAAAGTGACATGGTGTCCAAAAACCAATCCCTCTAAATCTACACTCCACAAAGCAATGGTGTTCCAACCCTTCAGAGCCCTGTGGTATTCCAAGAATGAGGAAACAGAGCATAATAACCCTTCGTTCACATATGCGTTTGGTAATCCCTTCGAGGAGTCTGCATGGGCCCACCTCCCCTGAACGGAATACCAAGCGTAATTGCAAGCGCTGTGCAGTAAAAGCACATTGATCCCATAGACTATAATAGGGTCCGCGCGTTTGCCATGTGCTGCCCACACGAATCATGCGAACAGGAAAATAGATTGTGAACTACTTTCCTGTCCACATGTTCTGTGCGGAGATCCGGCAGCATGCACACGGACCCCATTATAGTCCATGGGGTCAGTGTGCTTTTACTGCACATCACCTGCGTTTGGTATTCGGGTGGGGGGAATCCCATGCAGACTCCCCTGGATGGAATACTAGCGCAGATGTGAACAAACCCTAACTGAAGAGATGATGTTTCACAGTGCCACAAGTTAGGTGTGACTTATTGGACATTGATCATATATCTGTGAAAAGTTCAATTTTCATTTAACACCAACTGCTGCATTTTTTTTTTTATTTTATTTATTTTTTTTATTAAAAAAGACCATCCCTGGGTCATAATGATCACCATAACCATTGATGCATTTTTTGAGGTGTGCAGCTTTCAAAAATGAGGTCACTTCTTGGTGCTTCCCATTGCTCCATGGCAAATGAAAATGATTCTTCCCTCCAAAAGCTTAATGGCTCTCTGCACCTTTTGTGGCCTGCTGTGCACCCAAACAGCTGTTGTCATCTACTTTGTGGGTACATTTTCTTCTTTACCCCTTGTAAAAAAAAAAAAAAAAGTTTCATGTCCCAGTGCTAATAAAATCTGTGAAAAAGCTGAGGGGTCAGAATGGTCAGTATACCACTTGATAAATTGTGAGGAGTATAGTTTCAAAAATGGAGTCACTTTCCATAGTAATAGTACTTTAGGAGCTCTGCAAATGTGACTTGGCACCTAAAAACTATTCCTACAATATCTACCCCCCAAAGCCAAAAGGCACTCTTTCTGTTCCAAGCACTGCCATGTACCCATATAGCAATTTACAAACAAATAAGGAGTATTGAGGAGAAATTGTGTTATGAACCATGGGGTGCTTTTCTCCTTTTATCCCCTTCTAAAAATGAAAAAATTGGTAAAAAGTAATTTTTCATTTTCATGTCCCAATGTTAATAAAACCTTTGTAACAGCTGTGGAGTTAAATGCTCACTATGACAATGTGACTAGGCTAAGGCTACTCCTATCCACCGCGACTACTTACTATACATATGACTTTTTATGCTTTCATATATTAAGTTCACTGATAAATGGTACATGGTTATCTCATCCTACACATGATGAGGCCAGTATATCTGACCCTGCCATACCAAGACCATTCTTGTAGCTTTAGCAGTATGTTTAGAGTCACCGTTCTGCTGACAGATGAACCATCATTCCAGGCTCAGATCTCAGAGACTGAAATAGGTGTTCCTCAAGGGTCGCCTTGTTTTTCATTCCTCACCGATAAAAAATCTACCCTTAGTTTAATGCTGCCACCATTATGCTTATCTGTAGGAATGGTTTTCATGGGGTCATAGGAAATGTGGATTTTGCACCAACCAAATTTCTCAAGATGAACAAAAACTTCAGTTTGTCTATGACCATAAAATATTCTTCCTTGTCTTCCTTGTGTTTGTGGAGTCTGCCTCATGCAAACTCTAAGGCATAGGCCCCATGTTGTAGAAATATCACGTTTTTCCTGCTGTAGAAATGTAGCAAGCAAAAACTATAAATATATATATATATATATATATATATATATCTTATACTTCTACCGTCTGCTCAATCTTCTCCTGACTTTAGCTAAAAAAAACTAACAAAATCTGCAACAAAAAATGCTGCGTTTCCACAATGTGGGGCTTCAGCCTAATAAGGGTATAAAAAAGGCAGGGAAAACGCTGCACAGAAAAGCACAATACGTTTTTGCCCTGGTTTTTCCACAGCGCTTCTTGGCTGTGGCCTGCTACATGGGGCCAATGTATGCGGTATGAATGCTTTTGGAATATACCAAGGCACAGTCAGCATTGTAAATGTCCCGTCGTCTATTATTTCAATAAACCAGAAAACCACTGAATGATATTTCTGTCTATGAAAACAATACAGATTTCTATAGTTGTTTTATGGCGCTCGGTTTGTGTACGAATGAACAGACCAGGTGTACCAGTGTATAATAACTGGTATGAGCAAATATTCCAGATAGTCCCTTATTACAGTCTATTAAGGCAGCGTGCTAGTAAATCACTGTAAAGAGGCCGGGCAATTCCAGGAGCAGTTTGGTTATATTGTGGTGATAAAATCTTGGTAAGTAAATATGAAGTCATTTAGTCTCATTCAATTGCACATTACAAGAGGAAGAAATAGACCTTAAATGGAAAATAACTATATTCTGGCTCTGATGCTTTCACTGAGGGGGTATCATGGTAGGCAGATGTCAGATGGACACCATGAGGGGAAGTTATCAGTCTCTCTAAACCAGTTTTCTGAGGCCATAGCCTCTTCATAAATCAGTCGTTCCCTCGCTTCTGGGGGCCTTTATTAAGGATGGCGTTATGCAACTTTATCTGCCTCACTGTTATCTACCGTGTCTGGGATCAAACACCTGGAGGCGCTGCACAGAAAGGGCCACAGCAGGCTCTACCTGCTCAGGAGGCGGAGGGCCTTTGGAGTCCATGGGGCACTTCTTAGGGCCTTTTTCAGCTCTGTGGTAGCATCAGCCATCTTCTTTGGAGTGGCCTGCTGGGGGAGTAGCATACCAGCCAGGGACAGAAATAGACTTGACAGGCTTGTTAGAAGGGCCAGCTCTGTCCTGAGGAGCTCCCTGGACCCAGTACAGGTGGTGGGTGACAGAAGGATACTGTCCATGGTGAACTCCATGCTGGGAAATACCTCCCATCCTATGTATGAGAATGTTATAGCACTGGGCAGTACTGTCAGTGACCGACTGCTTCACCCCAAGTGTGAGAAGGAGCGCTATCGGAGATTCTTCCTCCCAACCGTGGTCGAGCTGTATAATCAACATTAGGATAAGCGGAGATCACTCCGCACAGAGAACTAAATTGTCCTGAAGTCTTTCTTTTTCTTCTTAGTTGCTATGATTCCTAGTATCTTTTCTATCTGCTACCAGCTTGTATGTGTTCTTTCTTGTAATATATTACTGTATTATCCATGCTGCTGTCACCTACATGACCGCTGCAGCTAAACATTGGCCTCCGCAGCTCCTCACTGTACATGGAAGCATCACTGCTGAAACCAGTGGATGGCTGCAGTGTTCAGAAGAGTGATGTATGTGGTGTTATCACACAGGGCATTGAATTGGGTGAGTGATAGTATTTGTTTTTTATTTTAGCACACTGCTGGTATTAGTTTTGCCTTTCTATTTGATAAGATTGCCAGCTTATAGTTAAATAACTAATATTCCATGCAATAATCTGTTTTTTCATGAAGGATGTGCTACTTTACGTCAAGCTATTCTTACAGTAATAATTATTGAAGGATCAACCATCAACATTTAGTATTGGACAACCTCTTTAAGTGAACATTTTAACAAAAAGGGATTGTAAAAAGTGAACAACCCCTTTAAATGTCTGTTCTATCACAATACTGAACACAAATTCCTGGCCTGTCGTTCATTGTTGAGTAATTGCCTTAGTTTATAGTGTCAGCAGGATCTACAGTAATATGGACAAGGCCATGGACCTGAACAGGTGGCAAAATTTCCATATCTTCCTAGAATTGCCTTTTAGACATTTAGAGGAGCTTTGTCTATGTTGTCCGTTATCTTTCACATCATTAGACATTCAAAGAGCCTTCCACTAGGTCATTTGCATGTTTCAGATAACATCCATTTCTTTCCATGGAGAACAGTGTTTCTTCTTTATCCAGGAGTATTTGGAAACATATATGCCAAGAATGCAAATGACTCCTCTCTTAAGTCCATTCATCTGCAATCCACTGTTGTCTCTTTTTTTTTTTTCTTTCTGTTCACAGGGGATTCACAGAGCAATACATAGAGCCCGAATGTGGGGCATGTGATTTCTCTGCAATTCATCACTACATAGCAGTGTCATTACATGGTGTCAGCGGTTCTAATGAAAATTCGCTCTTAAAGGGATTTTATCATTGGGGAAACTTTAGAAAGGCTATTCCACACGTACCTTTTGTATGTTAAACCCCTCAGTAGTTTTTGAATGAGCCCACTTTTATTCATATGCTAATTAGCCAGCAACGAAGTCTCAGTGAGCACTGTGTGCGTGTGAGAGCAGGAAATCTGCTGCTGATGATGATGACTCATCAGCCCTCCCTGCTCTCACACACACAGCACACAGTGCTCACTGAGACTTCTGGTGCTCATTGGCTAATTAGCATATGAATAAAAGCGGGCTCATTCAAAAACTACTGAGGGGATTAACACACAAAAGGTATGTGTGGAGTAGCCTTTCTAAACCCATTGGTGCCTGAGGGAGGTGAAGCTCCAGTGATGGCTGTGGCCAGTCACTGGCCTTAATGTGTGCAATATCATTGATGTCATTGCTGATGATACGATCACTGAGGCTGCCTAACCAGAGCATCAGAGGTAGGCAACTAGAAATTTTATTTTTTTTATTTTAAGTATACACTTCCCCTGGACGCCACTTATTTTTCACTAATTTACTCGTTCACTTGAATTGTACATATCTCCATGCTGCACATATAGTACTGATGGATAGCACACATATAGCACTAGTATATTATACACAAATACACTTCCACATTAGGGTGCATATGTACTCAGCATGCCCCCATGTCTCCACCAAAGTTCACTTAATTATACAATATAATCATGTGATCCTTGGCTGTAGCATGTGGACAGGCTTTGGCCACATTTGGGTGCTACTGCATAAGCATGCACCCTAAGGCTGCTATTCACACTGTGTTTGCATAATCTGTTTGCTGTATGTGTAGGCAAAGCTACTGATGTATATGGCATATCCATAGGTCCTTATGCACTCAAAGAAGCCAAGTGTCCAGTCATCCAGTAATACTTGTATACCCTACAGTAACCATTTTTTTTTTTTTGTTTTCAACACCTTAACTACTTACGCTCTGCTCATTCTGAACGTAAAATTAGTTCAAAATGAGTGTGTAACAAGCGGCTCCCATTGATTTGAATGGGTACTGGCGTGTCGGCATACGCGCGCTACCCATTGAAATCAATGGGAGGCTTTTTTCCTCTATTGCTTTCAATGTAATACGCGCGTATTACATTGAAAGCAATAGGGAAAAAATAGCCTCCCATTGATTTCAATGGGTAGCGCGTGTATACCAGCACCCATTCAAATCAATGGGAGCCGCTTGTTACGCACTCATTTTGAACTAATTTTACGTTCAGAATGAGCGGAGCATAACATCGTGTGAATTCTCCCTTAATATTTTTATGTTCTATAAAATATCTTATATAAACTTGAACCTGGGATTATTTGATGACCTGCACAATATACTGCAATACCTCGGCATTATGATATATAATGCATTCACTGCCTCTGGGTATTAGAACAAGGCAGCTAGGAGATCATTGATTGACCTTCTGGCTTGCATAGCAACTCCTTGAAACCAACAATCTTATTGGGTGGCAGAGGGTTTGAAAGAAGGGGTCTTTTCACCCCCTAGCTACCCCACAGGCCATGATCACTATTGTAACAAGTTACTCTGCTGGTGTCAGAGCATTTTCTGACTCCTGCAATAGCAGATCCTGGGTATATAATACAACTGGAACCCAGAAGCAGATGTAGCATGTACAGCTGCCTTTTGAAGATCTGTACCGTGCTATTTTCATCAGAGGCATAACTATAGAGGATGCAGAGGTAGCAGTCACTACTAGGCCCTGGAGGCTGAGGGGGGCCAAAGGCCTCATTACAGCATAACAATACACCAGTATTATACATACCACATGAGCATTAACTGTAGACAGTAATAGTGCAGTATAGATTGGAAAGTGGTTAAACAGCAACCAATACAAACATGCTATTAATTCCTTTCGTTATGTATTCATCAAACTGACAAAGTTTCCTTTATGTTATGGTGAATTACTCTGCTTTATTTTATTAATATGACCTGATGAAAACATAAGAGGCATTATATTGTGGTCTCTCCAGCTATGGCAGTGTATTACTTGTATTGTAGCCAAGGGGCTTGCAACAATCCGAATAAATTATTAGAACCAAATGATGAATATTTGAAGGGACTTTCTGGATGTGTGCTCACAGCAGGTGTTCTTGTTTTTTTCCATTGCAAAAGATTAACAGTAATGAATGCTTATACAGGTTCACTTTACTGGTCTAGCGATAAAAAAATTTGTTTTGTAATCCAAAAAAAAAATTAGATCTGGCATTTAGCAGTGTGCTTCATGACTGCCAGGTAACCCTGATCATGTGCATTCATGTGTATGAAGCAGACCCTGCAGAGTCTAAAGGACTGACACAAATATTATATGATCCACAGCATGTAGTGTGATGGAAGATATCAGGTTCAGGATTAGCAAGAAGTGTCATTAAAGGGATCCTATCATTGGATCCCTTTTTTTCCTGACACGTAGGAATAGCCTTAAGAAAGGCCATTCTTCTCCTACCTTTAGAAGTCTTCTCTTCGCCGCTGTTCGGTAGAAATCGGGTTTTCTTCGGTATGCAAATGAGTTTTCTCGCAGCACTCAAACAGCACTGAGGGCATCCCCAATGCTGCGAGAGAACACTCCAGCAATGCCTCTATCTTCTTCTGGAATGGCCTCTCCCTGTGTCTTCTTCCGTCCTGGCTTTCAATCTTCTAGGCATGTGCAGTCGGCTCTGCCATTGGGCCTCAGGCAGAGCCGACTGTGCGTGCCGGTGGCCACAAGAAAATGGCTTACTGTGTAAGTGGCCATTTTCTTTCTTTTTTTTTTTATGTAGATTGTGAGCCCCATATAGGGATCACAATGTACTTTTTTTTTCCTATCAGTATGTCTTTGTAGGATCGGAGAAAATCCACACAAGCACGGGGAGAACATACAAACTCCATGCAGATGTTGTTCCTGGCGGGATTTGAACCCACGACTCCAGCGCTGGGGCAACATGGAGCCAACGTGTTGCCTCAGCGGCCATTTTCTTGTTGCCGCTTACACAGTAAGCTGGGGTAAGCGGACATTTTCTTGTGGCCACTGGCATGCGCAGGTAGCTTATGAGCAAATAAGAAAGATCTGTCCCAGGTGGAGAGGAGCAGGTGGAAAGAATTTTCTCAGGAGCCTGAGTAGGAGGCCAAGCACGGCTGCCCTAAAAAGAATGCCATAGAGAGTGGAAAGTGTGCATGTAATGGTGTCACATAGGGAGAGGGAAGTTTCTAAAATAGCCATGTTAGAAGAAAATAGCATGGACAATTTGGAATGGAAGGCCAAGAATTGACCGTATTGCAGTCAGAACAGATGGATATCCGGGTCAGAGGTGCACAGGTGATGTCCTGACTGCTCTGCCAATATAAGAATCTATCAGTGGAGCAACTCAGGGGGAACATGGGATTAGGAAAAAGAGGGCCGAGGGGTCCCGGGACCCCAGCAATGAGGCCTCCAGTGCACATCGCATCCAGATCCTAAAAAAGTACGCCAACAGGAATGTATGTTTTGTCATTTTTAATGTGCTAATGCGGCCAAACCAAGAGAGATTTAAAGCACCAGATTTTCAAAGATCAGCCAAGATTGTCCTCCACCAAATTTTAATAGTAACGCAGGTAATGTTCTCCTAGCAGTTGCTAAAACCACTAGTCGTCTATTAGCCTTCAGATAGAGAAGTGTGATTCATGACCAGTGGCTTAACTAGGAATGGCGGGGCCCCGTGGCGAACTTTTGACATGGCCCCCCCCCCATCCCATCCCAACTGACGCCAAAGACCTCAAACGACCCCTCCTCCGCACTCTATTATGCCCAGCACACAGTATTATCCCCCATAGTGGCCCCTGCACACAGTATTATCCCCCATAGTGGCCCCTGCACACAGTATTATCCCCCATAGTGGCCCCTGCACACAGTATTATACCCCATAGTGTCCCCTCCACACAGTATTATCCCCCATAGTGGCCCCTGCACACAGTATTATCCCCCATAGTGGCCCCTGCACACAGTATTATCCCCCATAGTGGCCCCTGCACACAGTATTAACCCAATAGTGGCCCCTGCACACAGTATTAACCCCAATAGTGGCCCCTGCACACAGTATTAACCCCAATAGTGGCCCCTGCACACAGTATTAACCCCAATAGTGGCCCCAGCACACAGTATTAACCCCAATAGTGACCCCTGCACACAGTATTATGTCCCTCTGTGGACACCCATATACAATTATTATACTCTGGGGTCTTTTCAGACCCCAGAGTATAATAATCGGAGACCTGGGGAATAAGAACATTAAAATAAAACACAGTTGCTTACCTGTCTCCTGGCTCCTATGCTGTCGCCCGCGCTCACGTCCTTCTTTAATGACGTCGGACGTCACATGACCCGGGAAGCATGCCGGGTTCATGTGACATCAGAGACGTCAGACAAAGTAGGACGGAGGCCTGGCAGGATCGCAGAGAGGTAAGTAACAGGTTTTTTTATGTTCCCTTACCTCTCCGGTCCGCCGATCATTATACTCGGGGGTCTGCAAAGACCCCCGAGTATAATGATAGCCTTTGTGGGGCCCGCGGTGTCACTTGCCGATCCCGGCCCAGCCAGGGATCTAATCCTACGGCATGTGGTACTGTGTGTAGACGCGCGTATCTAATCCTACGGCATGTGGTACTGTGTGCAGACGCATGTATCTAATCCTATGGCGTGTACAACTGTGTGAAGACACGTGTATCTAATCCTCCCCTGTGTGGTATTGTGTGAAGAGGCGCGTATCTAATCCTACGGCGTGTGGAACTGTGTGTAGACGCGTGTATCCAATCCCCCGGCATGTGGTACTGTGTGCAGATGCGCGTATCTAATCCTATGGCATGTGGTACTGTGTGTAGACGCGCGTAGCTAATCCTCCCCCGTGTGGTACTGTGTGCAAACACGTGTATCTAATCCTCCCCCGTGTGATACTGTGTGCTGAGACGCGTATCTAATTCTCTGGCTTGTGGTACTGTGTGCAGAGGCATGTATCTAATCCTCCAAAGTGTGGTACTGTGTGAAGAGGCGCGTATCTAATTCTCTGGCTTGTGGTACTGTGTGCAGAGGCATGTATCTAATCCTCCCCTGTGTGGTATTGAGTGAAGAGGCGTGTATCTAATCCTTCGGCGTGAGGAACTTTGTGTAGACGCACGTATCTAATCCTACTGCATGTGGTATTGTGTGCAGACGCGTGTATCTAATCCTATGGCGTGTACAACTGTGTGCAGACGCATGTATCTAATCTTCTGGAGTGTGGAACTGTGTGTAGACGCCTGTATCTAATCCTTCGGCATGTGAAACCGTGTGCAGATGCACGTATCAAATCCTTCAGTGTGTGGAACTGTGTGCAGAAATGCGTATTTAATCCTCTGGTGTGTGGGACTGTGTGCAGACCCGTGTATCTAATCCTCTGGGGTGTGATACTGTGTGCTGATCTGTGTATCTAATCCTCTGATGCGTGTATCTCAGTTTGGATATCAGTGTTGTATTGTGCATGTGGAGTGACCGTGTGTATTGCAGTTGGAGTATGAGTGAAAGACTTGCAGGTTTGTATTGGCTAAGGGGGGCACTGTGTTTGGAATGCTGTATCTCAGCAACGGTATGTCCGAGCGAGTTGGAGTCTCGTCTTAAACCTTCCCTGATATCTGAAGTATCTCTGTACCAAATTTGGTGAAGATCGGTCCAGTCGTTTGGTTCGCATTAGAGAACAGACGGACGGACAGACAGACAGACAAGAATTCATTTTTATAAGATAGGGAGATATGCCTTAGAACTTGGTGACCCTGCTCAGCGACACTTTAACCATAGAGCAAACAGTATATCTCTACCGGGCCTCATGGTAGTGGGGGCCCCCTCAGCCAATTGGATCAAGGTGAACAGATTGCAATTTCATCTCTATCTGCATCCATGGAGCTATAGCAACAAAGTGAACTAACCACACAAAATATATGAATAAAAATTAACTTTTATTGAGTGCTCCTAAAAAGGTGTAGCAACATATATACATACAAAATATATAAACAAACATAAAGCAAAATCATATAGGGGTAGACAATGCTACAAATACCAACTTGTCAGCCATGGAATGTACACTGGATGGCAACACTAATATCATGGTACAAAGGGCTCAACCATAGCTAAGACTGAAAGTGTCCAATAATAAAGTGTTGTAAATGAAAACAACAAATAATCAGTGTAATAACCCACAGATAGCTATGAGACTGCCCACATAAGATGATCCAAGATTAGCCTCCATACATACCAACAGTAAAGGGACCCATCAAGAATGGGACGCATTGAACTTCCCCGGTAGCCTCCTGTGTCACAATCATATCATCTGCCACGTCTTCATCCTCCTCCTCCTCCTCCATCATTAAACGCTGTGAAGCAGACAGGTGTGTGGAACTACTCTACTGCTGTGACGGTTCTGCTGCTATCCCTGACTCCTCAGTGTGATCTGCGTTATCCCTGATGGCAATGAGGGATTCTCACATCACACACAAAAGCGGGATTGTTACGCTCACTAGTACGTCATCACAGCTGACCCTCTTGGTGGACTCTTCAAACACCCGTAGGATTTCACATAGGTCTCCCATCCATGGCCACTCATGGTTGAGGAACTGAGGGAGCTGACTTTGTGGTACCCTAGGGTTTTGGAGATGGTACTCCATCCAAGGTCTCTGCTGCTCAACCACTCTGCTCAACATGATATGTTGAGTTCCAGCGTGTGGGGACGTCGCACAACAGCCGGTTTTCGGGCAGATGTAGGCGTTGCTGGAGTTTTTTGAGGCTAGCAGCGGCTACTGTAGACTCGCGAAAGTGGGTGCACAAGTGCCGCGCTTTCACCAGTAGCTCGTGCACATTTGGGTATTTCTATAAAAAAACATTGCACCACTAGGTTAAAGACGTGGGCCAGGCATGGAACATTTTAGAGGCTGGCAAGCTCCAGAGCTGCTACCAGGCTCCTGCCGTTATCAGACACGACCATGCCTGGGCCCAGGTGCAGCGGCTCAAACCATATTGCTGTCTCATCGAGGAGGGCATCCCTCACCTCGGAGGCAGTGTGCTGCCTGTGCCCCAAGCTGATGAGCTTCAGCACGGCCTGCTGACGTCTACCAACGCCAGTGCTGCAACGTTTCCAGCTCGAAGCTGGAGTCATTTTAACGGAGGAGGATGAGGGTGTTGTTTCAGAACTCCTGCCAGGAATGATAGGCAGGGAGACGAGGTACACCGGCCCAGTTTGTGACCCAGTCCCAGCCTCAACTACATTCTTCCAGTGTGCTGTCTGTGAATTGTAGCGTCCCTGTCTGAATGCACTTGTCCATGCGTCGGTGGTCAAGTGGACCTATGTGCAAAGCGCGGAACTTAGGGCCCACCTTAGGGTCCACTGTGTTTTATCAAGACCAAAGTCGCAGCCGTCTACCAGGAAATTCTAGAACACTTCATGTTTCCCTCTGCCCACAAGCTTTTTGGAAACAGAATTTTCATTTTCCAACTGGACTTGGCACCTGTCCACACTGTCAAAAGTACCAAGACCTGGTTTAATAACCATAATATCACTGTGCTTGATTGGCCAGCAAACTCGCCTGACCATAACTCCATAGAGAATGTATGGGGTATTATCAAGAGGAAGATGAGAAACCCCAGACCCAACAATGCAGACGAGCTGAAGGCTGCTATCATACAACCTGGGCTTCCATCACACCTCTGCAGTGACCCAGGCTGATCCCTCCATGCCACATTGCCGCATAGATGCAGTCATTCATGCAAAAGGAGCTCCCACTAAGTATTGGGGGCATTTACTGGATACACTTTTCATTTGGCCAACATTTCTGTGTTAAATAATTTTTTTTACAGTTGGTCTTATATTATATTGTAATTTTCTGAGATAATGACTTTTGGGTTTTCCTTGGCTGTAAGCCATAACCATCAATATTAACAGAAAGAAACACTTGAAAAGTTCTCTGTTTGTAATGACTCAATATAATATATGGGCTTCACTTTTTCAATTGAATTACTGAAAAAAAAAATCACTTTTTGATGATATTCTAAATTACTGAGATGAACATGAAATCGATCCAGGATATTGCAATGTATCATCTATAGACAGCAGATGAAACCAACTACATTACAAAACTCTCACATATGGTAGGCTGAATTCATCAAAATGCCTAAAGATTTCCCACTCAGGAAACAATAGTATAAAACTTATTTGATTAGTTTTTATTTACTTTAGTTTATTCTCAGAAAGTAAAACATATATTACGGAACTAAGTTTATTAAACTTTCTAGCAATGTCTCCAAGAATCTGAAGTGAGGAGCGCTTAATACAGCTACATATACTCAGAATATAGACACTTCAAATAAGAAGATATGAACAGAATTCTACTGTCAGTATAATATACTGACACCATAGACCAACAAGCACACTAGACTGGCTTCTGACTATTTTGTTTAGTATTGTTTTTTAATGTATGTTTTCTGGCTTTTAGATACAAAATGCATTACTGTATATCATTCTGTTACATACTGTTTTGTGTAATAGATTTCCGTTACCAACGTCAGGTTCTATTACCGTCCTCGCTCTTCATCACCATACACTTTAGCACTCATTTTTCACATACACTATTTATATTACATTTTTTCATACGTCTTTTCACATTTTTTGTGTTTTTGTCTCGTCTTTTGCATGCATATGTTTTAGCGTGTGGTTTGGCGCTCTCACATTTTATTGGACTATGCCTGCTAATATCTATGTGGCCAAAAACATATTTTGTGTTTGCATTCACACATTCACCACACCACTGCCATTGTCACTTTTTGCATATTTTTATTTTCCCACTTTGCTTTACACTCAGCTTCTGTTCACCTATTCTTTTACACAGTGCCATGCTAATATTCATGTTTATCTTATCTCATCTTATCTTATTAACTTCCCAGAGCACTGATATTACATTCACATCCTTACAACTCACTGACACTACACTGACCTAGGCATCAGGAAGTATCCGTTATTATTCATTCATGCCTTCCTTATTCATTACACTTGTATTAGTGTCATCTTCATCTAGGTCTTTGTATCTATCATCCTATCCTCTCCCTGCAGCTTCTTCCGTGACATGTTCTAGACGATCCCAAGTCCTGTATCCCGACCCTGCTGCACCATATGATGGATGACAGCATTCCTGGACTGTGACATCTGGCCACATATACATGAGGGGAAAGTGTTGCTTAATGAACCAGTTACACTTTCTTGCAAAATCTGCAACAAAAAAAGCAACTGTTGTGCAACTGTTAGCCCCATGTTGCAAAAACACAGCGTTTTGTCCTTGGCTGAAACAGCATAGAAAAAAATGCAGTGATTTACATTACCTGCAAAGTGAATGGGATTCTGGCTAATCCCATCCACACACTGAAGAAAAAAATCTACAGCGGAAAAGCTGCGATTTAAAAAAAAAAAAAAAAGACACTTTGGGCGTAAAAAAAAACTATTTTGGGGCGTATACTGGGCTGAGGGACTTCTAGGATGGGGTGCACCACACCATTTGT
The DNA here is from genome assembly GCF_031893055.1 of Leptodactylus fuscus. NCBI lineage: Eukaryota > Metazoa > Chordata > Amphibia > Anura > Leptodactylidae > Leptodactylus > Leptodactylus fuscus. Next base: position 74,134,945 of record NC_134270.1, read on the forward strand.
TAACCCCCAAAGATGCGGATCATTTACCTGCTCCAGATCTCTGACTTTTCTCTCCTTGCTTATCGTAAATCTTCTTTGAAATATCTGGTCAATTTGGCTAGGGCCTGCGTTCCAGTGCTGTGGAAGTCCTCTGCTCTACACTCCCTATTACATTGGATCCACAAGGTGGAGGATATTCTGGGCATGAAGGATCTTACTGCGTCCTTCAGGAACATGTGTGAGTCCTTCATTGCCGCCCGGACGATGTGGATCCTCTTCCAGGGTTCACAAGATTGCAGAGACCTCCTCATGAGTTGAAATGGACTTCATGAGAACTGTTCCCGGTGACAGGGTTGCTGGAACTTCTCATCTTTTCTTTCCCTGACTTCCAACCCCCACCCCCCCTCCCCTGTGTTCAACTTTTCATGTTGCCTCCTGCCCTGACATGTTGATTATTTATGTATTTTGTACCATTGGCTTACCGGCTCCTGTTTGTATGGCAGACGTTTTTATATGGTTTGTTGTGTTTGCTTGTATTTTTTGATATAAAAAAAAATAAAAAAAATAAATAAATGCAGTTTAAAAAAATGTGAAATGCTCTGCTTTTCAGAAAGTTATACCAACCAAATTAATATTTATTAACAATAATAAATATAATTTGCCATATCTCTGCTTTGTGTTGTCATCATCTTTTGTCCTTGAATTTATGTTGGATGTGACTTACAAAGGGGATTTTAGAGGCCTATATATAAGAAACCCCCCATAAATCACCCCATTTTCAAAACATTGCCCCTCAATTAATTCAAAACATTTGGGAAGTTTGTTACCACTTTAAAGAGGACCTTTCATCAGATTGGGCACATGCAGTTTTATATACTGCTGGAGAGCTGACAGTGCGCTGAATTTGATCGAACACTACTCGCTCATCTCTACTCTAGACGGTGCTATGGTGCTGCAGTAGCACAAAAGAAATCATCACAAATACATTTGCTTGTACTTCTATTTTTAATGCCGTTGGCTTCACATCTCCGCTTTAGTCTGTTCTTCTGTTCTGCGGTAGGAACAGTAAATGGGAATAATCAGCCAATATGTGCGATATGAAGTCATTGAGAATATTATTAGATCCGCTGCAATGTAAATGACTAACATGGAGCAGAGGAGTATGTGGTTGTTACTAGGGACATGGAGTCTGACAATCTCACTGGTTGTTAGGCAATGTGTTTATAGCCACCAGACAAATATAAAGAGCTGTTTGGTCATGAGGCGGAGGACCTCTTTACTGGTAATCGCTCCAACTCTACTGTATATTGATAGTCTGACTATCTGTGTGTCTATAACTTCCTTAAGTAACATGCTAAGTGTTGCACAATATCCTTTACTATTAGGCTGCTGTAAAGATATGGGATGTGACTCCAGCTGTCTGCACTAGATAGACCAGGGATTGCCTAATGCTCCTTCCACATAGTTCACTCGATGGTAAGTTTAAGACCAGTCACTTTCCAGCTCTAAAGAGATTATGTCAATTTAGACCATTTCTGATTTGTGGGAGTCAAAACTTTGTTAGCATAGCTGTTTGCTAGAATGAAGTAGCTACATTACTAGAAGATGGCCATGCTTTGTATCTCCTGTATGTGTTGCTGAGCTAACCATGTGGGTGCAAAGCTTGAGAGGAGACAAAGCAGCCCAGCAACGTCCTAGCACCTCTGACACTTAATTCTCGCACCCCGCTGGGGACACATCAGGCAGGCCCCAATCTATCTGCTATTAATAGCATATTCTGGAAATATGACATCTTTATCTATAGTGATGCTAACCCTGTATATTTAATATTTTAGTCTAAAGGAGCCCATATACCTTCAATAGCTGTCTGCTGAACCCTTGTCCTGCTGACAGCTATTCCTCTTGCTGCCATACATATGCACATTTGGTTCTGAGCATGCATGTGTGGTCAAAGGAAAGATGGGAATAATCTGCTGCTAGGTTCCTCTGGTGGCAGCTTACCTTCCCTTAGAGCAAAGGGAAGGCCGTGGAAATTCAACATGCCCAGTCCTTTTTTCCCTCTACAACATTTATTAGGTGTCCGCCATACAGGTAAGATAGTTGGATAGTCTTACTGAAATCAGCAGGGTTTGGCCATATTTGTCCTTTGTTTATGGGGACTTTAGGCTTTTGTATTATGCTGTATTTTAGTAAACTAGACACAACCTTTAAGTATCGGAGAATAATTTCCAATGGTTTTAAAAATCTAGAATAAATAATAGCCCTTCAATCTGTAGCTCTACTTCCATATTTCAGGAACTTAGTAGTATTACTTTAACAATAATAATAAGCTTCAGCTGCACAAACAGAACTTCCCTATCGATAAAGTTACACATTACAGTACAGTACAGAATCAGATTGCTCACATGGCCATCCTCCTTATACACCAAGCACTGTATATGTAAAGGACCTCAACTGATCAGCTCTAAGTTTGCAAGACATTACGGTGATATCAGTCACACCTATATATGTAAGTGTATCTGAAGTTTCTCAGGCTCCAATACTTTGCTATTGATGACCTATCCTTAGGATAGGCCATCAATTTCAGATTGGTGGTATCGGATACCTAGGCCCCCAACAGATCAGCTAATCAAAGTTGAATGAAACTGAACATGCAGTACCTTTCTCAGCCACAAACAGATGGTGGCCAGAAACAGCGCTGAACCTCCACCAATCTGATATGGATGTTCATCAATAGTGAAGTCCTGAATGACCCCTCTAAGTTATGTTGGATAATATAATGATTATGGGGCCAGGAATCCTATAAGACTTCCACTGATGCAATACAGTCATTATTTTTCTAGTCTGACTGGTAGAAGGAAACAATTCTGTGTATTTAACTATAATAATGGATGCAAAACGTACTTAATATTGTTGGATAGATAGAATGTTATCATTTTCTAATAAAATGTCCTTTAATGTTCTAACATACAATGGGTAATCTCTTATCGACTTGCTCTCAGTGAATGGTAACCTGCAAAAACCTGAAAATTCTCACAGCTAACACTTTGCCATAGTGGATAAGTTGAATGCAGTGAGAATTGGAAACACAAAAATATAATATAGCAAAATGTTCTGCTTCTTTCTATGATTTTTAAAAGCTTTTGCAGAAATACCCATTCATGTTCAGATAAGCAATGTATGATGTAAGGGAGCCGCTCCCCAGGACCCCTACAGATCAGCACAGCAGCGGTGCACCCACATGTTTAGCTATACCGGGTACTTCAGCTCAGCCTAACTTCTGATTGGACAACTAGTGGTCTTAGCAAGGCCCAGGAACTGGCAAGTAAAAGTAGTGTACCCTGTCTAACCTTCCCCTAGCATAGATATATAATAGATATAGACTAACAATATAGTCAAGTATCCGGTAACATTGTTTTTAATTGTTAAAGCAATGACTAAATTCCTAATAAATGAAATAAATCTAAAACAGACATAATAAAATGATTCTAGTAATTGTAACTAATTTGCTATCAGTTTTATCACTATGATCTTTAAAACAAATTTACCAACTTTTCTTGAACACTTATCAAATGGTGGAGAACAAAATTGCTTAAGACATAGTCATAGTTCTGGCTTTTTACAGTTTGTCCATGATATAAAAGCTTTACAATGGCATAAACTATAAAATAAGGTGTTTATATAATGTTTATGTATTATAAATAATATTCCTTTTAATGATGAGAGGCAAAAATGAAAACTTTGACTGACTTTGGGACAGTCTACACATATTTGGTGTTACTGGAACTGTTGCAATCCATGATATACAGTATTTACCACAAAATCCTTCCCCCACCACCACCCAACTAGATCCTACAACTTTTCCTGAAAGACACAATGTAACATGCAACATGAACTAAAAGTTAGTATATCCAAGGTAATCCTTAATATGGTGGTGGTTAATGCTTTGGTGAAGGTGAGTGGTAGGATTGTGACTGAGCCTTCTTATCACTGTACACATGTGCATCTCCTCTGTTGTGAAAGCCAGGACTCCTCCTCTGACTTGTAGGACTCATGTCCCTCCCTCAAGCAAAAAGTTAAATAGCACGCCTCAGGTACATATGTGATATTACACTGTGTGCAGGGGGTGCTATAAACACAAAGATTATTCTCTACAGCAAGATCACTGCCATTGGCGGCTTCACTGTCCGGCCAAAAGATGCTGTCTCTGGATTCACTACGGTAGGCGATTTTTATTTTTTATTTTTAGATATCCTTATTAGTCTCCTTTGTCATACACGAAGATCTAGTAAAGTTTAATGTGTCTTTTAACTTTGTGACTTTAATAATATGAATAAGAAGTATATTTAACCACAGCCGTACATCTATACTATTTACAAAAATATTATCACATATTAATAATAATAATTTTATTTATATAGCGCCCACATATTCCGCAGCACTGTACAATTAGTAGGGTTCAAATACAGACAGAAAGATACATTACAAGAAAAGTCATTTCACACAATGGGACTGAGGGCATATTGTAATATATCAGCCAGCAGAGTTGTATCCGTACAGGGGCTGATCCTAACTATTTACTCATATGATAGATCTAGAAAGACATTATTATCTAATGAATATTTTGCATACTTACGTTTCATATAGCTTATATGATATAATCACTGTCAATGGATTCCTTCATTTAAGAAGTCTGTTGTGTTTTTTTCTCTGTATTTTTGTTTGTGTCATTGCACTTTGCACGGTACTAGTTGTAGCGAGATGGCGGTACTATACACTCAGTATTAATGATTCCTAAAATATTGATCTTTACACAATGAGAAACTGTGTTTGGGCCTAGACAAGACAGTGAAGATGAAATCATAAGTTTAGATGAAATCTTGCTGAACATTAACAGCTGCCTATGAACATACAAATCATGTATTACTGTGTCTGAATGTTACCAATAATTCATTCCTATGTCATATTGGAGGACTTGGTTTATGTTACATGATTGATGCTTGGACTGTTAATACTTCATAATGAATTCAATGATGGATAGATTAGATATGAAAGATACAAATATTATAGATATTAGACATCTAGATAGCCGATAGCTAGATAACCAAATGTATGAAAGGTTGCAGCAATATAGATACATAGATACTAATAAGCTATTATTGGTCAGCTAGACATCAGATATCAGACAAATTAAATATTTGCATTTTCACTTTTATGGCAATCTTCTGACACCCATTGCCATAACAGTCTATAAGTGACGGTGGATGACTATATTTTTTGCATCAATGTGCTTTGGAGTCGTAAAACTGGTATAGAAGCCACCCTGAATATCTGTGACACTGAAGGAAGTGGCTGCTAAAGCCACATATTTAAATCATTCAGCAATGGCAGAATGGGTGTTAGCACCCCCTCTTCCTGGCACATGTCGGCCAGCGTGCCCCCAGCTTGGTTCTTGACAGTCTTGGAAAAGTGTAATTGTGCAGTGTATTTTATGATTAATCAGTCACATCTTCACCAGTTCCCCCTAGTGGCCAGTATAGTATCTGCAGAGAAGAGTCACAGCCATTGTATTTGCTCAATATAAAAAAAACTGGGTTAGAAATGAGAACATGACAGCCTCTGCAGAACCTCATGAAAATGAGAATAATCCTGTCAACTTGTGTCCGGCATGCTGCACTTGGGCTATGTATCTCTCTACATCAAAGGCTCATTCCAGTTTAGTTGTGGTTTTACAATATATATATTTGTACATAAGAAAGATGGTGAATGATAATATGTGTTAGTGTAAAGTATGCGTAGGTACCTAATATAGACACTTGGATATGAAGCAGACTTGTAGCCCTACCATCTCATATATCTATTCAGAATTCACTGGGTTATTGCTTTACATGACAGTAACACAGGATTTTATTTCTGTTACTTTTATTGTATCAGCCTTTCCCTGTTATGCAAATGGTCTCCCGTGGGACAGTAAGGTGCCCAGAATGAGAGCCAATGTGGGCGAGTGGAACCGTATGAACCATGATCCATGAAGTAGAAGGCGGCACAAATGACGCACAAGTCTAGCTTTTCTGGCATGTTGCACTTTCCATTTACAATGACATATATATGCTGACTTTGTTCATATATGGGAGATGTACGTGTAAGATGCTGACTTGTGGAATTGCTTTTTACCCTGAGAAAAGGGGAAACTAAATAACAACCCTCAGCAGAGGCTGATGGAAAACAGTTGTATCCCACTAACATAAAAACACACACCAAACCCCCATCTTACCCAGACCCCTGAACCCTAGACCTATCTACTTATATGATGACATTAGGTCCTGTATCACTGTATTACTATGCAGAATTACAGACACCCATATAGATTGTTACATAGATTTTCTAGAAGCAGATTTTCTGATTATTACATGTAACAGTGTGTATACACCAAGCTGTCGGCCTCATACACATGCACGATCAGCAAGGCCAAGTGTGAATGTGTCCTAAATAATTATTTAGACATTGAGGCTACCATAATGCTCCCAAAGCTCTCTATGTAAACTATCTCTGTATTTGTAAAGTTACCACTTTATCCAAGGTCCCACATATACTTAGGGGCAGACAATAATCTAATACTTCTCAGAGGTGACCTGTATATTAGAGACCACCTCTTTGAGAAGACCAGACCAGATTTTTCTCTGGTGCAGTCCCTTATATCCTACGTTATGTTGACCTATTGTACACTTGAAAAAGGGACCAGTGAAGGTCCCGAAACGCGTTGTGTAGATGGTTTTCAATAAAGGAATTCTATCAAGACTTCTGAGGGTGAGGGCAGATCTTTATTTTTCCATACACTCCTGGGAAGAGACGTGTGGTTTGGTCCTGATTTTTCTTCTCACATCCTATGTATATTGGTCCTCTTTTGGAGAGGGCTAAACCCTAGAACAGGGGTCAGCGATCTCTGGCACCTCAGGTATATTTACTCAGGACTCTCTTGGATGTTTTAAACACTGCTGCTTAAGATCATTCCCTCTCACGTGGACCATACACAGTCATAGAGGAGTAGGTACTAGGGGTGAAATTATGAGGCACGGCGCCCTAATGTCCTGGCTGTGAGCGAGCCTACTCAGAGGCTAACAAGTGCCTGCGCAACTAGTTGTTCTATCTTGACATAAAAGTATAATATGGCAGCCAAACATACTAAAGTACTTATGTGTTCATTTCAACACGGCTGTACACATTTGTGTGGGTATAGTCAACAAAAAGACTGGGCTGTTTGAGGGACATTGTCTAACCACACAAAGCTGGCTTACTTCAGATCTCTGTGTTCAGCCAAGGATCATCTTTCAAAAAGAAAAGTCAGGGACAAGGGTGACACTGGAATAAAAGTCTAACCAACCAGTTAAATGGTTGTGGTTTGTGTTATATAACTTTCGGGTAGACATCGGTAATATTATTGCATGGCACCATGTACAGCACCTTCGATTTTTTTTTTATTATTACAAAAAAGGTTGCTGAACCCTCCTCTAGAAGGTTGAAGCTTTTGCATTTTTTTTATTTTTTCTTTTCCCTATCAGTATGTCTTTTGTAGGAAGGGAGGAAATCCACGCAAACATGGGGAGAACATACAAACTCCTTGCAAATGTTCCTGGCGAGATTCAAACCCAGGACCCCAGTGCTGCAAGGCTGTAGTGCTAACAACTGAGCCACCGTGTTGCCCCTAGCTTTTACATGTTTGTAAAAAAAAAATGTTATACTTGATGTTCTGACATCCATATTCATGTGATATTGGGCTATCATTATTTTGGGGTGGCTTTCATAGGTGTCACCACTTGCTTAGATCATGTAATTAAATGCTCTATTAATTCTATCTAGGTTAATTTGAAGGGAGAACCTGTCACCTTTATGGCCTATGGGACAGCATATAGCAGAGAAGCAGGGACACCTAGCCTCATAGATAGATCACATCATAGATATAATGCTAGTAGTCCGTCTCCCAGCATAGCGTACAGACCAGTAAATCCGTCTAATACGAATTTAGACTCACATTTCAGACTCTATTAGTATAAAACGAGCCTGATTTATGATCCATGGTTGTGTCAGCCTCTAAGGTGGAGGAGATGGCTAGTGTGACATATATAACAAGTACACCAACTCTTCTGATAATATCTATATATAGATGTAGAAGGGATGGACCTATATCACATGCATTAATAGAAAATTCAAATAATCTTCAGTCATAAGAAAAATGCGTCATTTGCTATTTTAAGATGGTTCCTGCAGTTTGACCTTTTATACATATGTAGAAATACGGAGTTTGTCATTTGGCATTGGACGGCATAATATCATAATGATTTAGCTGAAAATATTTGTATGACTCAGAGTAAAACGTATTAGGGATTGAAGTAAAACTGCATTCAACTCTGCTACAATATATATATATATATATATATATATATATATACAGTCCTATGAAAAAGTTTGGGCACCCCTATTAATCTTAATCATTTTTAGTTCTAAATATTTTGGTATTTGCAACAGCCATTTCAGTTTGATATATCTAATAACTGATGGACACAGTAATATTTCAGGATTGAAATGAGGTTTATTGTACTAACAGAAAATGCGCAATATGCATTAAACCAAAATTTGACCGGTGCAAAAGTATGGGCACCTCAACAGAAAAGTGACATTAATATTTAGTACATCCTCCTTTTGCAAAGATAACAGCCTCTAGTCGCTTCCTGTAGCTTTTAATCAGTTCCTGGATCCTGGATAAAGGTATTTTGGACAAACAATTCAAGTTCAGTTAAGTTAGATGGTCGCCGAGCATGGACAGCCCGCTTCAAATCATCCCACAGATGTTCAATGATATTCAGGTCTGGGGACTGGGATGGCCATTCCAGAACATTGTAATTGTTCCTCTGCATGAATGCCTGAGGATTTGGAGCGGTGTTTTGGATCATTGTCTTGCTGAAATATCCATCCCCGGCGTAACTTCAACTTCGTCACTGATTCTTGAACATTATTCTCAAGAATCTGCTGATACTGAGTGGAATCCATGCGAATCTCAACTTTAACAAGATTCCCGATGCCGGCATTGGCCACACAGCCCCAAAGCATGATGGAACCTCCACCAAATTTTACAGTGGGTAGCATGTGTTTTTCTTGGAATGCTGTTTCTTTTTGGACGCCATGCATAACGCCTTTTTTTTTATAACCAAACAACTCAATTTTTGTTTCCAAAATGAAGCTGCCTTGTCCAAATGTGCTTTTTCATACCTCAGGCAACTCTATTTGTGGCGTACGTGCAGAAACGGCTTCTTTCTCATCACTCTCCCATACAGCTTCTATTTGTGCAAAGTGCGCTGTATAGTTGACCGATGCACAGTGACACCATCTGCAGCAAGATGATGCTGCAGCTCTTTGGAGGTGGTCTGTGGATTGTCCTTGACAGTTCTCACCATTCTTCTTCTCTGCCTTTCTGATATTTTTCTTGGCCTGCCACTTCTGGGCTTAACAAGAACTGTCCCTGTGGTCTTCCATTTCCTTACTATGTTCCTCACAGTGGAAACTGACAGGTTAAATCTCTGAGACAACGTTTTGTATCCTTCCCCTGAACAACTATGTTGAACAATCTTTGTTTTCAGATCATTTGAGAGCGGGCTGTCCATGTTCGGCGACCATCTAACTTAACTGAACTTGAATTGTTTTGTAGAAAGAAATGGTCCAAAATACCTTCATCCAGGATCCAGGAACTGATTAAAAGCTACAGGAAGCGACTAGAGGCTGTTATCTTTGCAAAAGGAGGATGTACTAAATATTAATGTCACTTTTCTGTTGAGGTGCCCATACTTTTGCACCGGTCAAATTTTGGTTTAATGCATATTGCGCATTTTCTGTTAGTACAATAAACCTCATTTCAATCCTGAAATATTACTGTGTCCATCAGTTATTAGATATATCAAACTGAAATGGCTGTTGCAAACACCAAAATATTTAGAACTAAAAATGATTAAGATTAATAGGGGTGCCCAAACTTTTTCATAGGACTGTATATATATATATATATATATATATATATATATATATATTACATAGTTAAGTGTGGTATTATGCATTTAATCACTCATTTCTGCGAATAGAAAACCTTGCAGCTGTAGTTACATAAAATCACTGTGTGAACCCAGCCATAATGTTTACATTTAATGATGAGAAAGCCCCAATAAATGCAGCAAATATTAAGAAGCAATAGAGCGGTTGTATAAATGACTGTTTCCTATCGTATATCTTACTTGTTAAGACCATTTCAGGAAGTGTGATAAGGATATTCATTGACAGTTAGGAAGCATTGTACTAGTACTCAGCGCCGTGATCTGGACATCTTATATGACGGCTTCTCTCTTTCTTTTCCCAACAGTATTGACAATACTTTCGGTTGCTTGGTAAGTCATCTTTATATGTGTGTATAATATAAATACTCATAGATCACGTATACATAACTATATACTGAATAAGTGTCTGGTATATGATGTGTAGTGCTTTGTGGCTGCAATAAAAGGACAAGTGGAAGGGGGTCTGTAGTTTTTATTGAAAGTACAGAAACGTTTTATTAACATTGTCTGTGTAGTATGTTGGTGCCCGGAAACTAACAACAAGTTCTTGCTGATGGATCCTGTTATCTATGTCTGTGTCTGTATTTAGTCTATGGAGCATATACTGGAGTCCTGCTGAGCATAGACTGTGGGGTCTGATTGACTCTGTCTTTTTTAATACCTCTTTGTATTATGCCCCTTGTACTCTTTATATATATATATATATATATATATATATATATATATATATATATATATATAATCAGTGTATTTACTATAACTATAATTTTATACGAATAAGGGAATTATACTGTCAGCCTACTTGTTGATGGTTTTCAAATAGCAGCATATATTTCTGCACTTTGTTTGGCAGTGTATTTAGGTTCTGTATGGTTAGCAGTTTTTACAGGAATTATCTAGTAGTATATTAATATTTTTCAGACTTACATATACTCTAATTCCTAGAAAAGCAGTCTTACATATCAGAATTAGCCTTGCTGCCCATAGTAACCAATCGATATATAGCTTTCATTTTTCCACAGAAGTGTGAAGTGTACCCCCAATTATAAAACAACTTTTCATAAATGAATAGTGCAGGCGAGTATACAAAACTTTGTAATATATCTTACTAAAGAAATATGTTTCCATCTCCACCTATGAGGCTGAGCTATGTCTTACGTATTGGTCTATGGAGAGCGGAGGGGGAGGAGATGGCTGTTAGAAACAACATACAAATAACTGCAGCTGCTAAACTCTGCTACACTGTGAGATAGCTCTTTTGACACTAGTATATTTTTCAATATACAGTAAGTCTCTGCCATTGTACAGAGTGAGCCTCCTCCACCCTGTCTATAGACTTCTGTGTGTGAAGTTTGATACAGATATTTGTGCTACTAGACATAAAGGCATGAGTGAAGGGAAAGAGGGAGGAAACATTATTATTTAATAAGATACAATTCTTATATTCACCTGTATTCTTTTATGAAAAGTTATTTTATAATTTTAGATATGCTTTAAGAAATAAAAACAGAGCTTTAGCTATAAATATGGGCAGCTAATATGTGAGAACTCACCAATATTATCTCCGGGGCCATTCATTGCTCTCTCCATGTCAGATGTATTGGAAATACAGTATTAAAATAAATCGGTAACTCTGCAAAAATGGTTGTCAGGTTACCCAGCATGGGAGCCAATCTTTCTAAAAATATTGGCAGTGTGAATGCCACTATGCAGTTTAGTATTGAGGTACAGCAATACTCCCCAATCTATGGCACTACAACTCCTATCATTTCACGCCTATCTCTCCTGTTGGGCCTGTACTATGTGCAGCGGGTCCAGGCTAATAATAGCTGCCTCTATTTTAATGTCTATCAGTAGCACCAGGCAGGACGTGCAGCGATGGAACAGATAATACTGTGTCATTTTGTTCTTAGTATAGCAGCAGCACTTTTCACTCTTTATAAGAGACACTTTTACACAGTTAGGCTGGGGACACACAGGAGGCAATGGCCGCAGGATAGCTGCCACATATTTGTCTGCGGCTAAACCGCTGCGATCTACAGTAGCAACATAGTGGATGAGATTTTATCAAATTTCATTCACATGCTGGTACTAAAACCCGTAGCACACAGTGACCTAAGTTACAAGTCGTAAACCTACAACATCTGAAGCATTGCTGCGGTTTTTACCTACTACCTTCAACCTTTGTAATGCAGACCAGCAGATAGTCCTTCCGCGGCAACAGTCACCTTTTTTGGCAACAGCAATTTTCAATGAAATGCTGCGCAGAATTTCCCTGGCAGACATTTTGCATTGTTGACCAACTTGTGGGGCCAGATTTACAACCTTAGATAGTTTTGGTATATGTACCTCTGGGACCCGACCTATTGGTAAAACCAGGGTTTACTGACTGCAATTCTAAAGCTTAGCTGGGAATATGTATACAGGGGCTAAAAGGAAAGAAGTTGCAAAAGAAAACCTAAATGGGCCCATGGACACTATACTGTGACCCTAGTAACCCATTTGCTTCTGGGGTCTATATTTTGTAGGTTCATTGGCAAATTGTCTTTGTGATATGACCTGTATGCTTGATAACAGCCATGGGCAAAATGGCCTAGCGGGCTAAGGTTCTGCCAGGACATTCGGGTTACTGTACAACACAGTGCATCAAGTAAAAAAATCATGTAATTGATTGGATGGCCACTCGCTCTGTATGTCTGGTGGGCATATCAGCAGGGTTGACCCTCACAACCATTTCCTTTAGTAGGCCCATGGTATTCTTAGTAAAACGGGAAAATATGAATGTATAGGATTGAACTATGTATTTCTATGCATCTTTTATATTCAGCTCATATTGGTCTCTTTTCTTCAGTATCCTGATACGATGCTTCAAGACTTCGAGAATTTCACCAAGCATGCTGCCAACTTAACACAGACCACAGAGCCAGAACCTCACATAGGTAAAGTGCATGTCCCTCCCGCCTTTGATATCATGAAGATTTGATAGTTAAATGAGGAAGATATCCAATTTATAAACCTTAGATTGTTGTGATGGGTGGCTGGGTGGTCTCCTCAAGGACAATCTCAAACTTTCTTCACGTAAGATAATACAATGGTAAAACACTGACTTCATGTAATAACTGTCTTGTACAGAAATATCTTAGAGAAGGAGTTGTTTTCTGGTATCAGCCATTTTGCAGGACAGATTAGTGGATAGAACATTCAGAAAATGTCAGTGATAGAGGATCCATAAGATATCCAAATATCTGATAGGTGGGGGTCTAGGATCTCCACCTGTCTAGAGAATGGGAGTCACCTAATTCTTGATTAGATGTATAAAGCTGTCGATGGGGTCTCCAGGGAGGAGGACAGAGGACAGAACTAGCTGTGAGGGTACAATCCGGATAGATACACATACAATACAATAGTGTCCCTGCTTTTTCTACTGAATTGATGGTTGACTCATCATGTTACAAATGTCTCTCTCCTGTATACTAGCCTAGGAGACACACTGTAGTCACAGTTTCTCAAAAATTTCACAAGTTGTGGTGTATGACAAGTTTTCGTAACAAAAAAAAACCAGTAATGAAACGACACATGGGAATCTCCATATGACATGTGACCATTACTCATGTACTCATCAGACAATAGAAGGCCATCTTAAAAAGCACCAGACAACAGTAAGAAAAACAGTTGTAACAATATAACAAGCCATTATTAACCATTATTTAGATAGAAAATTAAAACACAAATAGCATTTTCCTTTTGCTTGTTGGCTGGAAGTTCAAAACCACCAACGTGACCTGCAACATTAGGCACGGACAGGAGTATCAGTGACGGCAACCTGCAGGAGGATTGAGGGGGTCATTTTAACCCCCGGCAGGCCATGTTAGACATTTTCATTCTCAGAGTCTGATCTCCCATGCTAAGACTGAGGCCCTATGTTGCGGAAAAGCAGCTTTTTTGTTGAAGATTTTGTTGTGTTTTTTTGATCCAAAGCCAAGAATGGATTGAGCAGAAGGGAGAAGTATATGAACTTACTATATATTTCCCATTCCTAGTGTATCCACTCTTGTCTTAGGCTCGAAAAACCACAGCAAAGTCTGCAACGAAAAAAGTTTTTTCCCCCCAACATGGGGCCTCAGTCTTAATCTAATTTTACAGATTACATTAATGTTGGCAGAACCCGCTGATATAATTAGGACTGGTAAACACCCTAATGTGTTTGGGGCCTCTCAAGTGTCCCCAAAGGTGTCTGGCAGCAGCTCAATACCCTCTTTCTAATGAAATAACATGCATACTTGGTCGAACTAAGTTTGCATGTGTACGCAGGGACAGAAGAGCTCATTCAGCTGACAGCTACTAATACTCTGAAGTATATGGCCAGCAATAGATCACAAGGCTGTTCTCCTGCATCACACACAAATACAAAGACTTTGTTAGGGTTCGAGGTGATATGCAAATAATCCTCTAGGAAATTTGCAAGACTGTTGTATGGAAAGTGAGAGCTGGTAGTTTAATAACAAAGGCAGCTGTGTCCCCTCCCTTCTAATAAACCCTATCACTAACATGACAGTGTTCATTATCTCCATCTCTGTGGAGTTTATTGTCTCATACATTGAATTATGCTAGTTAACCCCTGCATTACCAGATAGTGCTCAATCAACAGAGTCACTTTTTTACTGTTTTTAGGCAGTAAAAAAAAAAAAAAAAGTAGTTCTTGAAGTACTTTTCTCTCCGCATGACTCGTGCAGACACCGCATGGAAAGCACACGGATCCCATTATAGTCTAATATTTTTGGTATTCTGTTCAGGGGGTCCCCAAGAGGACTCCCCAAATGGAATACCAAACGCAGACGTGAACCAGGTGTTAGATTTCGGTGGTTGCTTGAGTGACCGATAGAATGCGATCAAATCCGTCTGGTAAACTAAAGGGTTATCCAACTAAAACCTCTCAAGCTTGTGGTTGAGTTTTAATGTACTCTGTAAGGCTAAAGCCCCACGTGGCATCCCACAGCAAAAAAGTACTGTAGGAAAAAATGCATTGGCAACGCATAACGGTTCTTCCTGCAGCACTTTGCACAGATAGTTAGCATAGGTTTCTTGCATGGGAAATGGACCGAAAAAAATGTCATATGTTAGGACATTCTGCATATGGTAAGATATGCAGTACATACATGTGCATGCAACAGATTGGAGAGGTGAACACATCCATAGTATAACATTGGCTCAATAAACAGTAGCTACTTTTTACTACAGAATTCAGCGCCATTGCATCCAAGTGTAAATCGCCATTGCATCCTTCTTACTATAACTCAGTAATTGGGCAGGGTCCATTCTTCATTTACAATGGTTGACATCATATATTTGTCTTATTTTAGATTACCTTTGGAACTGGTCTGATCAGCAGGATCCCTGTTATGAGGACTATGATGGCGGGCAACTAACACCTCTCCAAAATGTTCAAGTTTCGTACGTGCAGGGAACCTATCCCCATTACTGCCCAGACAACAGCCAGAACCTAATTGGGACATCCCCTTGTCTGACACAATGTCCAGTGCCTGAGGACATATACAATACTGAGGTGAGGATGTTACTACTGTGAGTCGGTATTCACATCTCCTATTGATTGACCGAAAAGAATTAAAGTGTAGGTTTCCAAAACTTAATGGAACTTTTCTTATATGTGTAGTTGGGGGAGTAGCTGAAATAAATCAAGATATTATGTAAGGTTGGACAGATAGGATATAGCCCTAAATGCCATGTAACTTAGGTAGAAATGAGCAACCGCTTAGAAACCTCTCCCTGATGTACTCTAGTAACCACTGTCCAATGCATTTCCCCATAAGATAAGGGGAACCAAATGGGTAAAGCAAACTATCTAAATAAAACCAGCCAAACACAGCCGAACCTAGAACTTCAGTGCTACATAGAGTCTAATTATGGTCCATGGGTCATTCCAGCCTGTATGGTCTATCAGGAGATCCAGAGCTCATCTATGGTGATTATACTCATTACTTGCACTAATGGTAGATCTTTCTCTTCCTATAGCCGTTTAATCCATACCCTTATCAGTTATCATGTAACATCCGGAGCCCTTCTGTTTCTGAAGAAGACGAGTTTGCAGATCCAACTCTGGAGGTGTCAGACAGCGATTCTGGTGTGGATTCTCCTTTAGGTTTCGTGGGTTATGAACCAGGTATTTGAATACTTTATGTTTATTCCAACACTTAAACAAGAATTGGACCACACAACCACATATGATGCTTTCATCTATCGATTTGACCCCAGCACTTTCAATTAGCAGTAGGCTGAGATTTGGCTGTCACACTATTCAAGGTATAGACATTTATGTGGTCTTAATCTAATATCCTTCATTTCCAGATAGTATTCTACCACTCTGATCCCCTGCTCATGATGAATGAACATATATAACGCCTCCACATCAATGGATGTGAGAATCATATCAGATCCCAAAGTGATACCATCCAATTTGAGCAGG
The DNA here is from genome assembly GCF_031893055.1 of Leptodactylus fuscus. NCBI lineage: Eukaryota > Metazoa > Chordata > Amphibia > Anura > Leptodactylidae > Leptodactylus > Leptodactylus fuscus. The sequence continues at coordinate 74,151,502 of NC_134270.1, forward strand.
AGATCAGAGGTTTCACGAGTATATGAGGGTAGAGATTCCACAAAAGGTCTCAGTATACAGTCAATGTAACAACCCAAGTTCCTTGTTAACCCACCGAGCCCAGAAATAATGGGTCCACCCTTAACAGGGTTTGTCCCTTTATGTACCTTGGGTAGAGCGTAAAAGATGGGCATAACCGGATATTTCGGGGACATGAATTCCAGTTCATTTTTATCAATGAGACCTTCCTCAAATGCTCCCTGAAGCAGTGACTGTAATGTTGATAAACATTCATGTTTTGGATTAGATCTTACAATTCCATAATAACTGGTTTTTGATAAGAAGGTCAGACACATGACTCTATATTGCTCAGAGTCCATCACGATGATATTCCCTCCTTTGTTGGAGGATTTTATCGTGATATCAGTGTCCAGTTCTAAACTCTTCAGTTCACGTCTCTCACTGTAGTTTAGCTTACAATCCCTATATCTCTCAGTGCCCTGTTCCAACTGTTCCAATTCCATGTTAACCATGGTGGAAAATATCTTAATGTGGGCATTCTCAGCTGGAGGAGACATCTAGCGCTTTTAAGTTTCAAATTTGTATATGGTGCTCTCAAAATCCAGAAACATTATCCTCCAACAGGTCAGCCAAAACTTGTACAGCTCACAAATCATCCAACTCCACATTCAGCTTGGCACATTGTTTCCGTTTAATGGCAGAATGATATTTATGCCATTGCAACTTCCTAATGAATAGGGCAATGTCTTTGGTCCAGTTGAATAGATTAAAACTCACCGGGGGAACAAATGACATCCCTCTCGAGAGACCATTTCTTTTAGCTATTGTGAGTTGCCTACTGGATAGCTCCTGAGAGGATATTAACGCTGAGCTTGTCCAATACCCTGGGATAAAAAAGAAACAGTACCAGGAGTTGGTGGGGACTGTCTGGGACCCCTGGTGTTGACCGTACCCCTCCTATTAGTTCTATTCCATCTCTTATTTCTCAGGAAACCTGCACCCCTTCCAAAAAAGGAGGGGTCTGTCTAACCCCCAGAACCCTGATAAATCACTGTCCTGTTTATTTCTTGGGTCTCTCCTGAGGATGTTGTATGCTCTATTTTTTAGTTTTTGGCTAATGTATAAGTTTCATCAACGTTAAAAATGGATGAATAGGATGAAGTCCATCCATTTTTCATATAGGTAAACAGTTAATGTTCATACAAAATGGACATTAAAAATAGACTCACAGTAAGAAAATGGCTGAAAAATAGGTGATGCTTGTAAACCGAAAAAAAAACCCTGAAGTCTGGGCCAACACAGTGTCTCAGTGGTTAGCACTGCAGCCTCGTAGTACTGGAGTTCTAGGTTTGGATCCTCCCAAGGACAAAACATCTGCAAAGACATACTGATGGGGAAAAAATGTACATTGTGATCCCTACATGGGGCTCACAATCTACATAAAAAAAACTGAAAAAAAACAAAACCCTGAAGTCTAAGGTTTCAAGCATATGATAGCAAAAAAAGCAGATATTAAAAATATATTAATCAGGTTGTTTTTTTTTGTTTCCAAGTGTCACATAATTTTCTAATTTTCATCCATTTTCTGGCTTTGTGTCTATTTTTGTTGTCTGGTTTTTTTTCCTGTGCATGAGACTTTAGACTTCACAGTCTTAAAATGTGCCAAATGTATCACAGTGGTTGATGCTGGGAGATAAATCTGGCAGATCTTTAGACCGTCTAGTCTAGTTTATACCACATATTTACTGGCTTAGTTTGCACCAAAAATATGTCCATGTGCATCAAACATCTGTCCACCAACACTAAGGCAAGGATGTCAGAAGGAAAAGCCATGCTTTTTAGTACATCTGAATGATAGAAGTGTCTATAATTTTGATGCAAACACCACGACATGTTCTTGGCATAGTAAATGCAGAGTTTAGTATTTACATATGGTTTCCCTTCTCCATTAAGGTCATTCATTTGCAGTTTTCTGTCATAGGGCAGGGCTAGAAGCTGCGGTGTGGGCCCGGTGGTGGCATTCTCTCACACATTGTGACCATCAAAAGGTTATAAAATCCGTTTGTGGCATTTCAGCATATTAGCCCGTGTACCAGTGTGAGTGCCGCCTCCTGAAACACACTGCAGAGCTAACCTGGGTCAGCTAAATCCTGGCAGTCCTTGCACCTATGCAGAACTCAATGACCACATAACCGCAGGGTTCAGAGCAGGACGAGTCATTGGGGTAGGCAACTGGTGGGCAGGGTAGGGGGGTATTAAACAGTCTCTTGCTTTTCTATGGGAAATCCTTCTGTCATTGACAGCTCACTTCTCATGCTGCTGCAGAATTTGCAAAGAGTCACTTAAACCAATTGATAACATCCAGATTACATTAAAGGGGCTCAATCAGCAAAATTATGCTGATAGAGCCCCACATATGCGTGAATAGCCTTTAAAAAGGCCATTCAGGACCCGTGATGGCACAGGTAGTGACATTGCAGGCTCTCTGCTGATTGGCCTCAGCATCATGTGACCACTGAGACCAATCAGCGGCTTCTATGGAACTCCAGAAGACACCGCCAGTAATACATCTTTTACTTTTAACTAGATCGCTGTCTGCAGACACCGATCTAGTTAAAAGGCTTCCAGTAACTTGTAAACTGCAAGCCACAAGAGCCACAAGACAGCGAAAACGCAGACAGACATCTGCTTCTCAGCACGGGCACTATGATGACGTCATAGCATCGTGACGCGGCTTTGGAAATCGCAGCACACCTACAGAAACACCAGTGATTTAGATATAATTGAAGCAGAAAGTACATACAGGAAACCTCTGCAAAGTTTCTGTGCAAAGGGCAGCAGAAAGAAATGTGATGCGCCACCGCCACAATTTTTCCCGTTTCGCTTTGTTGCTGCAGGACACCACGTGGGGCTATTCCTAATGATAGAATAACGTTAAGGAGTTTTCCAATTGATTTTTATTGATGATCTATCCTCAGAATAAATAATCAATAAGAGATCAGTGACCCACTGACCAGCTGTATGAGGGGTCCATAACGCCTGTGTATATCACATGTCTGTCTATAGTGACCGTGTGATGTAATTCCAGTCTTGTCACATAGACGTGTATAGGACCAGTCTGTAGTTACATTACATGGCCGCTATGAAATGTATGTTACTATATAAACAGAGAAGCGGTCACAGCACTTACACAGGTACCACGGTCCATTCAAGCAGCTGATCAGTGGTGGTCCAGGGTATTGGAACACCACTATTTTTTTTTTTTACTTTTTGTTTACCTTTTAATTAGGAAACACCTGGGGCATTATTAATAAGGGGCACTATTTACAAGGGGTACACATGGAAGTTGTTAATTTAAAGATACTCTTGGGGATATTATTCATTATGGGGGTTATATTATATATTTTTTAATTGGGGGAAGCATTAGAATGGGTGTACAGGTGAGAATAATGTGGGTCAGATCCCAGGAAAAATGAGGAGCCTAAAATGTGTGTGCTGCAAACTTTACAGAGACTGGAAGACATAGTCATGGTGGTCCAGATGAAAGAGAGGGGGAATGTGAAGGATTAGTCACAGATGTCACCTGTAAGTCACTAAATGTAACTACATTGTATTCACCTAAATCATCTGCAGAGCCCTGTGTAGACCCGATATATACCACTATGCGGTCACCGTATAGTGATAATATCGGTATACCTAAGTTGGGGGCCCACTTGGACATGTTCATTTTCCCTTGTGCTGAACCCCTACCTACACCTCTGGCCAGGTGGTTTGGTTCAGGCCGCTATGGGACTTTATGCCATGTGCAGGGACCACTATGGGACTTTATGCCGTGTGCATGAGCCGCTATGGAACTGTCGCCCAGTGCCCACGAAAACCTGGAGCCGGCCCTGCTATCATGTGTGATAGGGAGTAAAGTGCATGGCAATTTGTCATAATAAATAATAATAAAAAAATATCATTATATGATTGTCATATAAATCACTTAAGAATAATAACCTTAGTAATGTGTCCATGAACTCCAATAATATAAAGCATTGTGGGAACACATCTGTGGGAATCTTTAAGTTTGGGGTTCTTGAGAAGCAATCATAAAACTTTGTTTTAGGCAAACCAATCAAGAATCCTCTACAAGAACATAATATAATACTAGATATGTTTATTTTTTTTAAGGTGTGCGGAAGAAGGTTCGACTGTACAAGTTTCTCCTGGAGTTGCTGCAGAACGGTGACATGAGAGATTGCATCTGGTGGTTGGATCGTGAGAGAGGGACCTTTCAATTCTCTTCAAAGCACAAAGAGCTTCTTGCCCACCGATGGGGGCAACAAAAGGGAAACCGCAAGAAGATGACCTACCAGAAGATGGCTCGTGCTCTACGAAACTATGGCAAGACTGGAGAGATCAGGAAGGTGAAGAAGAAGCTGACATATCAGTTTGATAGTGTATTACTGAATGAAAGAAAAGCCGAGACCACCATGCATCCACACTGTTAAGCTAACTTTCATCTTCTGACTGTGATTTTTTAGATACTTTTTGTTTTCTTTTATTCATTTAAATTTTGTGGACATCACACTGGCAAGTGTATATGACTTAAGGATCTTCAGTGAATAGCCCTGTCGAGAATCATATATACTGTGTAATTAATAAGTGGCAAGTCATATAGAACCATAACATAAGGACCTTATCCAATCATGGCACCCAATGTTCATATAGGCCCTTCTCATCTGGGTCCCAAAGGAGAAAAATTGTTGGGGCAAGTTTTGTGCTCAAGAAGAAACAGCTATAAGGGAAAGCGGTCATTTTCTGGCAAGTGGATGATGAAATACATGTTTTTCAGAAAACCAAAATACTCACTATCAACTTCTACTTATGGTGCCTTAGGAGTCCGTTCCTGTGGTCACGCCATATCCTGAACAGAGTAGATATTTATTCCATAAATGGACTTGATATTCATTTTATGAAGGTCTAAGAAATAACAAAAGACACTTGGGGGGGCTTTCAATTTGTATTATTTTTTTCTAGATGTTATCTACTGTCTTGTCAAATGTCATCTAAAATTTATCATCACTTTTTCCAGATTTTTTTTAACTATTTTTTTTCTTCCATATTGGATAGATTAGGTAAGATTAGATCAGAAATAGAGGCACATTTCTGAAGACAGATGGTATTAACAAACCATAATTCCAGTAGGCCAACTATGTTCTCCATTGTTATCTCCTTGTGAATTTTACAAGGTTTTGGATTATGTAGAGAGTGCCATGAATTCACGCTCTGAACATTCTCTTTCGACATATGCTAATGTTATTGGAACATTGGATGTAAACCTGATACCTGGTGTTATGGCTAGTGGTGAGCACAATGGATGCCTGACACAAGGCTGGGCACAGGCAGCCATAGGAGCTTTAGGTTAAAAGGAGGTGCAGACTAGAGATGAGCGAACACTGTTCGGATCAGCCGTTCCGAACAGCACGCTCCCATAGAAATGAATGGAAGCACCTGGCACGGCGACCGGAAGCCGGCAAAGTGTACGTGCCAGGTGCTTTCATTCATTTCTATGGGAGCGTGCTGTTCGGAACGGCTGATCCGAACAGTGTTCGCTCATCTCTAGTGCGGACATCACTATCTTGAGCTGTTCTTTAATTGACTGAAGATCTATGGATTTGTGTAATGTAAATACCATGACCATTCCAGGTAGAGAGGTTTCTATCATTATTTGTCCATACAAGATCATTGTGTAAACTGTAATATAGAAAGAAACATGGATAACTCTGACATAAGCCAGAGAAGTTCATTTTAGGGTATTAAAGCATTATACTCAAATGGTACTTATGTCATATATATAGGAATAGGGTGAGCTTTCGGGTTATACATACATTGGATGTATGTGAGAACAGATGTGACAGCGGGGAACCCCATCTCACCTGAGTGAAGGTTTCATGTATATACTTGTATTTTTTTTTTTTAAGAATGTTAATATATAAATAGATGTAAATTGTTAAGTTTTTTCTTGCGTTTAACAAAATAAAATGAATCTCTGTGTGTTAACAAATCATTTCACACTCTGTTGGACAATCCTACTGGTTTTAGCTTTATGCCATGAGATGGGGCACACAATCTTCTGGGGGAAAAATTCCATTGGGAGTGTATTGCAGTCCCCTAAGTGCCCCCACAAATTATATTCATCCAAGGTCTCGGGACAAAATCTATTACGTCTCCTAGTTTACCCAACTTCATCTCTAGTCTTGTTGGCTATATCAGAGTGAGGCCGGCACATACAAAATCCAGGGAGTCCTAGGAGCAGTCATTTCTGAGAATCTGACTCCCCAGCCACTCCCAGGACCTGCCACAAGCAATAACCACTTCCATCACTACTGTTTGCCATGCCACTGCCCTCCTGAATCACCATTCATTCTAACCGTGAAATTGCCCCCTTGCATATGCCCCTTCCATGAGATCAGCTGAAGAAGTAAGGGTTAATTGTATATTCTTCCTCAACATTTATAACCTGTCAATCATGCACCCTGCAATAGGATGCTGGGTTAGGGTCCATCCTTTTGGCCCCTAATACCAACGAAGAGTCTCAAATGTCACCAAGGGATAATACCCTGTCCCACTTAAGAGCGGTACTTAAACTGTGTAGTGCGTTCACAAATTTTGACGCCTTTATTCTCCTATTCAGAGAGGAACAAGGATATGTGGCACCTTGTCCTGAGCAAAAGTTGGGATCCTAGCGATCTAATACTTGGGTTTTAAAGGTCAAGCAGCGGTGGGATAAGCCTTTCACAGTGGAATTTTCCCTAGTAGGGAGAATTTATAAAGTCTACTGAGTATTATAATTTCATTTTAGACACTATATTAAAGTTTGAAGGGGGCAGGCTCTTTACCTTAACTCCTTGCAGCACCATTTTGTATGGCATAGTGGACATGTCCTTTTTTTTTAAAAAAAAAAAAAAAAAAACCTCAAAAAACTACCACCACCATTTCAGAGCAGCACTCTGTGCTCACCAACCTACTGCCTGCCAGAAGATACAGCCACCAAGTTCTCTGTTACCCAAAGGAAATTTGGGCTTACATGGAATTTTGCTTTCCTTGGGTCCGAAGCAGAAGTACAAATATCCAGGACACGAGTATGTGGGGGCAACCTGGAGGGGGACATTAGGCACATGCTGGATGTACTATGCACAATGTACATAAACAGCGGCGTGCAGAAGGGAGCCATCATGAATCAAGAGGATATGCACACATTTTAGACTGCTTTTATTATTGACCCAATTCATTTAAAAAAAAAATAAAAATCGCCAACTGTTTTGTACATACAGCTCCTATACTCCTTTTATAGTACTTTGCTACTCCGTTCATTCGACTGCCTTCAGTAGGACAGCATGAATAGGGGACAGAGTGGAATGACTAGGGTGGACGTTTTTACTTTGCTACTCCCACTACCAAAGAATCAGGCAACAATTTAATGGGGTTTTCCTGGTACATTCAGTTTTGTAATGGCTGATATAATAAGGGCTAGGATGCCCCGTTATAGGTTTCCTAGAATTTAGAGTTTATAGGTTCTTGTCATAAATACAATATAACCATATTTCATAAGTGTCAACTTTAATAAGTTCTTTTGGTTAGTTTTAAAGCCATTTAACAGTCTGAAATTATTTCTAAATTATTGAAAAGGATTTTCTGGGCAAAAAAGTCAGTTAGTGCTATTAATAAGTTAAAAATTGCAACAAAATGTGTTTAGCAGTTTTGAGTGATTTCTGGGTTTCTCTGGGAACTCCTGGCAGATTCCGGTTTTGTTTTCCTACAACTACCATGATGCATTGTGCTTCACTCATTGCTGACTCACAGTACAGGTTTCCCTAGTTGGCCCACTCACTACTAGCCCTTCCCAACTAACTAAGTGATGGCCCGTGCCCACAAGATCTGTACAGGAAGACAGGTAAGTATGATGGGGTGAGGGGATTTGGTATAGGCAACATTCTATCTTTGGATATGTGGAAACGGAATGTCACAGGAAAATCTGAAAATGTGCGTGAGTGCTCCAGCGATCTTGGTAAAGTAACTATGGGGTGGGGGGTGTTTAGCATACAGTAGAAATATTTTATCCAGGACAAGCCCTTTAAATATTCCTTCTTTATGTCTGTGCACACTGAAGTGCAAGGACATGCAAATTTTGTTGCCTTTGTGCTATATGGACATTATAATACATATATAGTACAATTAGAGCGTATTTAATGGTACATTAGATTCATTTACATAAAGCCTAGTAATCTTTCTTCTGGGGCTGTAAAAAGGGCTAGATCAATAGGCACACATTCTATATAGCCGAGCCGCCTACTGGAGCCTCACAACTGCTTGTTCTACATGTCACAATTCATCCACATTACCGTTATTTGTCCTGAATTAAACAGAACATTAAAATAAGCATTAAAGGGGTATTCCCACGTTGCATACTCACCAGTCTTCACTGCTGTAAAATCTTCTTTCTTCCTGGTTTCTTGCATCATTTGGTGGGTGGGGTTTCACATGCAACCTGCTGTTTAGCTCCGCCCCTAAATTAGCATCTAGCTCCGCCCACCCATATTGGACTATGAAGTACAGGCAGCAGCAACTCCATTCTGTGTTACATACAGAGACTGCCTGTCTCTGCCATAATGAACACAAATTAGTTAGCTAGCCTGATAACTGGGAGAACAGAAGAAATGCAAGCAGCTCCTCTCCCCTATCTGAGATCAGGAAGCTAGGTCACATGGTGTAGACACAGGAATAGCTAGATACACAGGCTCGCTGCCATGCACTTAGCCCCTCCTCCCTCCCCCTGAGAGCAGCAGATACATCACTTGACTCATGAGCAGCTAAGCCAGGGCTGTGTCAACAATGAATTGAATAAAGTGAGATTGTGGACAAACAAAGCAGTTTTGCTGAAGCAATGTATTTAGGAAAAGTCTTACATCCACATTAACAAGCAGTATAGATAGGATCCTTGTGATGGGACAACCCCTTTAAAGGAGATGTTTTATTGCTAAGCCAGAGACGGGTGCAGCCACGGAAAGACTGCGCCTGCCATACAATCACTTTGCTGGGTAAGGTAGTTTTGACCAAAGATTTACTAACACCTCCCAGTCTGAGAAGCGCTGATCTATTGCAATGCTCCTCAGCTCACATGGTGCTACTGGACTTAGGCATCATAGCCTTCGTACACAACAGATGGTGGTTTTACTGGTTTCGTTTTTAGGCACACGGCCATTTTTTCATGGACACTAGGTATGTGAAAAATGGCATGGCAGTGGGTAGAGATGGCTGTTATTCACATGGCAGTAAATAATGGCCATTATAGAACTCAAAATGCTACTATCTATGTCAGTTTTTCACGGCTGTCATTAAAAACTAACAACAAATGGACATCTTGGATAAAACCTCTACTTACTAAATCTTTGCATGAGCCACAGCAGGAAAGCATTTTGATTTATAATATAAATCAAATCATCAAATATAATATTACAAGAGCACAGAATTTTATTTCCCATAATCACTCTTTCTGGTCAATTCACGTCTGCTGACACCTGCTGAAGGCTTATCATGGGCTGTTAATGAAGATAAAGAATCCAGATTCTATGAAATTGGGAGCGGTACCTTGCTTCGCACTGTGTATGGACTTGAGCGTGAAACAAAGAGAGGATAGGACATAAAAAGCTTAAGCCTAGGCAACCCCTTTAAGGGCAAAACATAAGTGTACAGACATAGAATCACTTCATTATGAAGCAGATAATGTTTGCTTGTAATTGTCTGCACATAATCCTAACTAGGCTTTACACAGAGCCATAAAGATTAGAGAAAGCCAGTCAGAATTGCTGAAGTGCAGGAAAATACATATTAAGATATAAATATAAGATAACAGTGACACCTTGTGTCCTGTTGTAGTAACTACATTTAGGGCAAGTTCACATGGAAATTTTGTCACAGGGAAAAAATTTTTTTTGAAGATATTTATGGGGCAGTTTTTTAAAGCAGCTGTTTTCCGAGCAAACGGGGTTCTGTTTTTATAAAACTTCTAGCTGTTTTTGAAGCAGTTTCTGTCTTACATTTACTTCTTTGGTGGCATAAGGCATGACACTGGCTCAGATTGACATGAAAATTGAGGAGGAGTTTGAGGCAAAAAAACCCCTGTGTGAACTTATCCTTTGAAGGCAGTTTCCTCAGATAAAAGCTATCGTATCTTTAGAGACAACTTTGTTCCATTTAATAGAGTTGTCCTCAGGTTGCCCCCCACACAGTGGCGTAACTAGGAATGGCGGGGCCCTGTGGCGAACTTTTGACATGGGGCCCCCCCGACACCGAAGATCTTGACCGAGTCCCTCCTACGCATTCCTGCGCGCTCTATTATGTTCCATAGTGGCCCCTGCACACAGTATTATACCCAATAGTGGCCCCTGCACACAGTATTATACCCAATAGTGGCCCCTGCACACAGTATTATACCCCATAGTGGCCCCTGCACACAGTATTATACCCCATAGTGGCCCCTGCACACAGTATTATACCCAATAGTGGCCCCTGCGCACAGTATTATGTCCCATAGTGGCCCCTGCACACAGTATTATACCCAATAGTGGCCCCTGCGCACAGTATTATGTCCCATAGTGGCCCCTGCACACAGTATTATACCCAATAGTGGCCACTGCACACAGTATTATGTCCCATAGTGGCCCCTGCACACAGTATTATACCCAATAGTGGCCACTGCACACAGTATTATGTCCCTTAGTGGCCCCTACAGGACTAAATACTGTCATGTCACCCGCTGACCGCTATACCAGGACAAATTGTGGATAAAAAATCTGGTCATGTGCATTACAATTTAGTAACTCCATGTACCTCATATTAATAGCAGTTAACCCCATCATCTCCCTCACATTAACCCCTGTGTGCCTCACCATAAGAGTTACTGATATGTGAGAGACATGGAGGTAATAATAAAGTATCTTCATTATTATTACCCCCATATGTCTCACATATCAGTAACTCTTATGGTGAGGCACACAGGGGTTAATGTGAGGGAGATGATGGGGTTAACTGCTATTAATATGAGGCACATGGAGTTACTAAAACACAAGTAATCACCCCATATGCCTGACATTAATAAGTAACCCCAGTACGTACCTGTGTAGCTTTAGTTTCATTTTCCTTCTTCCTTTCTTCCTCCAGTGCAGGACGGCAGGAGCTCAGCAGGGATAAGCCCCGCCTCCTCCTCTCATTGGTGGGCAGAGGACAGCAGAGAAAGGTAGGGGGGAGAGAGGGGGAGCGTCCTGAAGCGCTGACAGGAGCCAGAGCTGCAGCTCCTGTGTCTCAGCCGTTGCTGCAGCTTCGGGGCCCCCTGTTGGTGGAAAGTATTCCACCAACAGGGGGCCCCGATCATTATACTCGAGGGTCCGAAAAGACCTCCGAGAATAATGATAGCAGCGGTAGCAGCTGTCACCGGGCCCCTAATGTCCCGGGCCCTGTGGCAGCTGCTACCGCTGCTATGGTGGTAGTTACGCCACTGCCCCCACAGTATCATGTCCCTCCCTTCCCCAGGTTTGCCCCCAATGTGTCATGCCTAGATCGCCTCCATATCCCCACCCCAGGTTACCTCCACAGTATCATGTCTCGGCCACCCCCTAGGTTGCTCCCATAGTGTCATACATCAATCTAAGGGAAACCCCATTTTTGAATGAACTGGTGAAAAACTTGGTTGGCAAGACACCTTCCAGGATTCAGGTCTTTCCAGCTGTCTGAGCCCTTTAAATCAACAGCCATGAGGGTCAGTACCGTATGTTTTGGACTATAAGACGCACCCAGGTTTTAGAGGAGAAAAATAGGGAAAAAAAAATTTCAGGCAAAAAATGGTAAAATATTTAATATATGGGAGTTGTAGTTTTGGAACAGCTGCAAGGCCACATTGACAGGTGACCCTGCAGCTGTACGGGGATGTATAGGGCGTTTTTTTTGTGGGGCCAGGTGTACTTTTTAGTTATACCATTTTGGGAAATGTGTATTGCTTAGATCACCTTTTATTTAATTCAGATGCAAAACAGAGAGAAAATCCTGGCAGTTTAGCACTTTTGATTTTGACGTTCACTGTACATAAAAATATTAGTAGACCGGGCATTTTCAGACACAGGGATTCCTAATGTGTATGTTTCACAGTAATGTTATACTTTTATATGTATTCTAGGGAAAGGAGGTGAACTTTTATTTTATTTTTTATTATATTTTTTTTTAAGTTTTTTTTTTTTTTACTATTTTATTATCCCCCGCCTAGGGGGCTTGAACCTGCAATCATTTGATTGCAAGTCCCATAGACGGCAATACAAGTGTATTGCCGTCTATGGGAGATTCTATACATTACTATCGCGGAGGGTCATAGACCAGCCGCGATAGTAATATATATCTATGACAGGCCTGGGAGCCTTCATTAGGCTCCCGGCTGTCATCGGAACAGGTCGGCTCCTGCGGCCTCGCCGTGCAGGAGCCGGCCTGCATCACTAAAGGTATGGGGCCGGTGGGGACCGGCCCCGGGGCTAACTAACTGCCGGGACCTGCGGAGGAGGAGCGGATTTGCAGCATGGCCGCGCTACTGCCACCGCTGGTTTTCTTCAGCGGCAGGATCGTGGCAATCTGCAGGCCCCGGCAGCTAAGACAGTCCCCGGCATCTGCTGTAATAGACCGGCGGATGCCGGGGAGTGTCTTAGCTGCCGAGGCCTGCAGATTGTCATGCTCCTGCCGCTGCAGGAAACCAGCGGTGGCAGTAGCGCAGCCATGCAGTAAATCCGCTCCTCCCCCCACATTCGGACTATAAGACGCACCCTCATTTTCCTCCGAAATTTTGGGGAAAAAAAGTCTTATAGTCCGAAAAATACGGTAATTTTTTCTCTGCGAGAAAAATATTTTTCCTGAGATGTATTTAATATATATATATATATATATATATATATATATATATATATATATATATATATATATATATATATACATATACACTACAATGTTGCATTGCCTTCAGGGCTTCCCTTATTGTTTGATGTTTCAGAAAGGTTGAAGACCCCAGTGTCATCTTCTCAGAACACTTTCCCCAAAAGGTCAGGTTCTCCGTACAAGCCAGATTCTTTGGTATCTCCAGATTTTTCTGGGATGTCCACTAATTTGGAGAAGATTTCACTCAAGCTAGCAGAAAAATCTCTCTAAAGACACTGAAATAATGTTAATATTTCCATGGAAGTGCCTGCATGCAGTTATCGAACAGAGAATTGGCACTCCATTCATATTGTTACCCAGATTTGTAATACTCATTTTTGAATAACATCTTGTCTCTTCTCTGTTGGGCAAAGAGGCATCTATCAGAATTTACTATGGTTCCTAGAAAGGGAGAACGTTTTATTGTTATAGGTTTATTATCCAGCCAAGATTTTGTAGGACTTGACCGCTTATACAGGAGGATTTAATGATTTTTTTTTTTTTGCCATAATCGGGATATTGTCTAGGTAATGTACAATCATATCTTATCTCTTAAGAAAGGATGTAACCATCATTTTCATAAATATCCATGGCGACAAAGGGAAGGGAGGTAAACTGGAAAAGCTGGACTTTTTGATCTCAAATTATCGCAAATCTCAAGAATTTTTGTTATAGTGGGTGAATAACATGATAATATGCATCATTCAGGTCCACCATTCCCATCATGAAGTTCTGCTTGATCAGAGGAATAGTTGATCTTATTGATTTTGAAGCAATGATTTTAGACATACTTGAGTAAAGGCCTCAGATCCATGATAGCTCTGTATTAAGTTTTTTTTACCCAGGATCCTGCTTGCTCAAATGTTCTTATAAAACGCTTAGGGCTAGTTCACACGTGAACTGCCCGCGCGGGTTTTGACACAGAGAGAGACGCGGCGAGCCGCGTCTCTCTCTTGTCAAAACCCGCCCGCCGCGACCATCGCTGTCGCGGCTTAACCCCCTGCTGTCGGCTCAAATGAATGAGCCGACATAGGAGGGAGCTGCGGGGGGCGGAAGCCGCGCGACTGAGACAGCGCGGCTTCCGCCTGAAGAAAGGACATGTCCTTTCTTTTCTCCGCTAGCAGCAGCTCGCCGCTAGCGGAGAACAGAAGCCCGGCGGTCTCCATAGACCACCATTATAAGGGGAGGTTTTGGACGCGAAATCCGCTGTCAAAAACCTCCCCTATTACTCACGTGTGAACTAGCCCTTAGGCTGAGTTCACACGGGGTATTTTGGTCAGGATTTTGAGGCCAAATCCACCTCAAAATCCTGACCAAAAAAACGGCTCCCATTGAAGTCAATGGGAGCCGGTCAGTTCTTTTTTCCAGGTGCAGTTTGTTCCGGCGCCTGGAAAAAAAGAAGCTCCATGCTCATTCCTTAGACACTCCCTCGCTCCTGAAGACACTCCCTCCTCCCAACTAGGCCCACTCATTTAGGCCTAATCCGGAGCAGAGTGTGCGACTGGATGTTGGTGCACTGCACCTGCATTCAGTCGCAGCTACCCGTATTTTGGAGCGGAATCCGAGACGGCCTTCACATCAAATTACGGTCCAAAATAACCTGTGTGAACCCGGCCTAAGGGTCCATTCACATGGAGTAACATGCCGCATGACCTAGCACGTATACGGCATGTGAGATTTTGAGCGCCGTATACACTCCCATTGATTTCAATGGGAGCTGGGATTGTATACGCAGCGTAATTTTGCGCCCACAAAATCACGGCCACAAAATAACGCGGCGTATACGATCCCAGCTCCCATTGAAATCAATGGGAGCGTATACGACGCTCAAAATCTCACATGCCGTATACGTGCCAGGTCACGCGGCACATTACTCTGTGTGAATGGAACCTTAGAAGGACAACAGAAACTTCATTGGCCTTTGGGATTAAGTCACCCACTCAACTGGAGCTAGTAGTACAAGGAAAGCAGGTGCTACTAAACCTCTGAATAGTTTTATATATATATATATATATATATATATATTAAAAAAAAACAAAAAAAAACTCCATGGCTCAACCTTTTATTCCAGGACTTTGGGTGGGAATGATACAGTTTATAAAATACAGATAGAAAATATGTAAGTCTAATATGATACAGAACGCACTAAGCTTCAGCAATACATCCATATGCAGCTACACGCACACACACTCTCAGGAGCTGTTATAACTAGCAGTGCACTACACAAAATAAGGAACAGCACCAGCGAGAACTGCACTCCAAAACCACATTAATTATAATAGAAAAAAATTTGAAATAAAAAAAGTAAAAAAAAAAAAAATGTATATCTTTCACAGAAAGCGTGCCAATATGCCCAAACAGTTTAAAAGGAGGCAATGTCAAGAAGCTAGTGTCATTGATATGACCATGTAAAGGCCACAACTATTAAAAATAGGGATGGGTAGATTTTTAACTATATTTAAAAAGTTTTCTCTGAAATTAAAAAAAAGTTTGCTTTTATTTGTGCAAGCAGAGCCCCAGTGCATGGTTTTGTAGTTGCAATATAAGGCAACCCATGTACAAGACAGGTGTGGTTCCTGGCGAAAAAATAATTAAAATGATAATCTCCAATAATGCATTTCAACAAGGACTTGGTCCTCTTATATCAAGATCTACTTCATCACTGAAGGTTTCATCTGTGTCCAGACCCTTTTCTAAGGCCAAAGCCAGGAGGCCACTGGTGTTGTATGTCTTCACACAGGGATATATAAAAATGTTAACTTATGTTGTAAACTATAATGGAGTCTGTGTGCTTGCTGCGCACTGCCCACACACAGACCCCATTATAGTCTATGGTGTCCGTGTGCTTTTACAGCACAGCGCTTGCAATTGCTATTGTATTCCATTCGGGGGTCTCCATGCAGACTCTATCCGTACGGAATACACATGCTAATGTGAACCAGGGGTAACTTGCATCAAATTTTGCTTTCTACCACTTATGGGTGGTGTCTGGAATTAGTGCAGTCAAAAGGTAGTGTCTGGGATCACAGCTACGAGAGCAGACACAACCCAGTAATTCTATTTAACCTTTAAAAATCAGTCACACCACACCATGATTGGTCTATATTAGAGATGAGCGAGTACTATTCGAAATGGCAGATGGCAAATGGACGCAGCCGGCATGCAAACGGGGCCGACGTCCTGCCGCTTAACCCCCTGCGTGCCGGCTGCGTCCTTTCATTCCTATGGGTACGTGCTATTTGAAACTGCCGTTTTGAATAGTACTTGCTCATCTCTAGTCTATATATGTGGGCTATATATTTTGTGGTAAAATGACTTGGGTCTCAGTTGGTGGGCAGCATTTTTTGCACACAATATAAGTTGCACTTGGACTGCTCATACAAAGCACCGAAAAAACTTAGGTACTAAAAATGCACATAAGCTACTCAATGGGCAGAATATCTGGGGGCTTTGAGAAACCAGAAGCAAGCAAGAAAATTTCCTTAAAAGGTTTCCACACTTAGTTGCTTCCACCTGCTTCAAAAGTAAAGAACCAGATTTATTTTAGCTATGGCCTGCACAAGATAACAGTGCCACAAATCCTTACAATAGGGGTATGGTGATACTACGGAAAATGAAGTGGAATATGAAGCAGGCTTCTACTTTAGATTCCTCTTCACTTTCCCCCCTTCCAACTCTCCGTGGCAGAACGCTGAAGCCGAGCATAAGCTCTCCGCTAATGATTAGGCCCAGATGAATGAGCGAAATCAGTGTTGAAGTCTTGAGAATTCAATGGGAGGTGGATCGTGCTGCGATTGTGGGGCAGATTCCACCGTGTTAACATATCCTTACAGTCTCAGCTGAAGCAGCCAAATGTGTATGAATCCTTTAACAGTGAATAGAATGACCACTCTGGGCGCTTTGGATCCCTGAATAAACCCAGGACTACAAGATCAAGCTGGCCTCTTGCAGGAGGAGTGGTTGCTGGACGAGTGACAGTTTCACTAGGCTGGCTGTGTGTAACGTCCATTTCTGGTATGTGCAAGGATGTAATTCTTGACGTTATCTATGTACCTCGATTATGTATTAACATTTATATAATATCTTATATATTTATATATACCTATATACATGAGCAGGTAAAATACCTAGCTTAAAAAAAAAAAAAAAAAAAAAAAAAGTGGCAATTACAAGCCATAAATGAGAATAAAACAAATAAGCAATACACTGCAAGGCAGGTTTAAGAAACTTCATGGGGAGGTAATGAGATAACCTGCAGCAACTGAGTACAAAAAAAAATAAAATAAAAAATCGTTGTGAGATGGACAATGTGTGGACAGAAGAATGTGATATTGAGCCTTCATTTGTTTTTACAGTGCTGGGCTAGTACTTCTGACTAAAAACTAGGATATGTGCAGCCCCTACAAACGTTAGGGTGAAGGATTAAGAGCCCTGGAAGACACACCAGGGGAGAGGGGTCCGACATATGCTTGTGCATACTTGGAATTACTATACGAGGTAAAAGATCAGTGTGAAATCACTGGATACAATACAGAGGCATGGAATGCTTCAAGAAAAACAGAGGCTGACGTGACTGCACCAACACACAAGAACACATTTAGAAAAAGAAGAGTCCATTTAAGCAGCAAGGCCCAAAATAATTGAGAATGAAAGCTGCAATGCTCAGCAGTACTCTAGTACTAGGAAAGACTACAGGGACACATTCCTTACTTTGAAACACTAGTCAACTGGCACAGACAGACCCAAAGGACAGGGGGAGGGGAAGGAGAAAAAAAAAAAAAAAAAAAGAAGGTGGTCTTGCATATTTGTGACAGCACCTTTCCCTTACAGAAGTATGATATTATTTCCATACTGAATTTTGGCAAAAATGTTGTGAGTCACAACTCTGTAGGGGGCTGTATTCTAGAGACCATCACATGAATCTTAAAGAAACCCTGTCACCTACCTGTCATTCATTCTACCCCAAAGCTTAATGATGGGGGAAGTGCTGAGATGCATATCACTATGTACTGAACTTCTGTCTGGTAGGAGGACGTATAAGACATGTAAAGACAGAGAACACACATGGAGGACAGAAGAACTAAAAAATACATAAGGACTACTGCTTTAGTTTCCACTTCACATCTTAACTGTGTGAAAGCCTTCAGGAATCGACTTCTTGTGTCCTTCTTATAAGCAGCATTTCTATTGTTCAGCAAGTGATATGCTTGCGGGTCAGCATGCAGACTCCTGATCCCTTATCCACAGTACAGCCAGCGGTGGCATGGAGAGAGGTGCCCTCTGTCTGCATTTCTAGAGGTCCTCTGCTTCATGCATCCCTTTCAGTCTAGTAAATTTATAGTCACAGCAAGAACAACAAAATCTAGTAGAACAACCACACATCTTAGGACGATAAGAATATTAATAGTTAGCCTTGTCTGTAACGTTTTTCTTCTTTTTTTGATATATATATTTTTTTTACAAGTTCTAAAGCCTCTTAGACTTTACTGAACATAGACCGCACGCACACCCACGCACGCATACACACACACACACGAAATAAGGACGATCTGCAGAGAGGGACCTCTGAAAGCACCACCTCTGCCATCACATGCACACAGACATTTGCTTGATGCATGGTAAACCCTCCTTGTAGTGTTTGCCAGTTTTACTGTCTTTAGCAACCACGTTCTTGTTGGCTTAAAACTGCTTGGATAAGAGCTCACATAGGTGCTTGGAAACACTTTCTTTGCTGGTTCTCAGTGTGAGTCGGTACATCTGAAAAATGGAGAAGATTTCATTAGTAGATTGCTTGTCTGTTCTAATTGTAAGGTATAGTTCTTATCTGCTGACTACCATGGGTACAGCTGCTCACGTGTAGGCATCCATACATTTTGATGCACAATTAGTGCCATTCATCAGTGATTAACAAAAGGTGGTCTGGAATAGAGTCCCTACCCTCAATTCATAATGTACTAAAATAGTTAAGATCAGCTTCTTATAAAAAAAGAAAACCTAGAAATGTATGCTGAAAGCAAACAAGATATACTGTTGGCCTGTTTGTCAGTCTGTATATGTATGATCCACATAAACAGTGTTCTAGAAATCCTGGTGATCTGCAATGTCTTCAGAAAAAGAGGGAAGGTAGTGGAGATACCTACTGAAGACCCGGCCCCTTACAGCCTTTTCACAAGACAGTAAGGAGAGGGAGGAAAAGGCTCGGTCACAGAGAATTAGGGCCAAGGAAAAAGGCAGATGAAGGGAGAGAGAGCAGAGGGAGGGGGAACTGGCAAAATTATAGGGGCCATAGTGGATGCAGATGCAATCAGGCATAGCAGTCAGGAGACCCCACGGTCTTCCTCAACTGCAGTGGAGCTGGATTATTTCCTCTAATGGTTAACAATCTGTGCACTGTAAATGTATGACCCTTGCCCTCTGGGGAGATGGAGTGAGAAGATTTATGATGCACGGCCCTTCCACTGGCAAAGAATATGCAAATAAGATATCGTTTATGGAAAAAGCAAAAACTAGCTCTAGTGTCATCTTGTAAAAGATTGCTTCCATTAGATCAATGCCTTGTTTTCAAGAAACCTAGTGTTATCTGGGGTTAAAGCCAAACCAGAATATCTCCTCCAAAATGAACAGACTTATTCACAGACTAATATTTCAGGGTTACTGATACTCATCACTGCAAAGTTAGATACTTAGCACTTGAAGATGTAAAGACTGTAACTCAACTTACCTGCGCTTGGATATTGGGTTCTAAACGCAGCAAACATCCAACATGTACAGATTTTGTCTGGATGATGCCAGCACCCACATAGTTGTCTGGATTAGGGTCCACTTTTTCTAGCAGTGCAGTGCCAAAGCCCAATAACTAGTAAAGGAACAAAAACAATGCAATAATGAACCAAACGTAACAGTCGGAAAGTAATCATTTCCCACAGAATGGTGATGTAAGCTGAAAATACCACTACATTTAATAGAAAATTAAAGAGGCTGGACCAAAGTAGCAAGTTATCATCTCCTCACAAGAGGGGTGACAATGTGCTGGTCGATTGAGGTTCCACAGGTTCCCATTTTGCCTGCATTAAAGGGAGTCTAATCACTTATGCCATCTATGTTAAACTATTGCTACAGCAATGTTGAAATTCCGTTTTTTTTTCCCGTTTGTTATTCTGTATTATATAAAAAAAAAAATTCAATAAAAATCAGTTAAAAAACCCCCAAAAAACTAAAACATACAACCAAATTTAATGCAAAAGGCTGAGAAAAATAACATCATCACACCTTGGTTATAGCAGTAGTTATACAAACAATGTGATGGGGTAAAATACAGCGTGATGGACCTCACCTTTGCTTTTGTCACTTCAGAGTCCATGGGATGGTTGGCTTTAAAAATCTTCTGTGCTTCTTGCTGTGGTCTGTAATTGTGGAAAGCATTGTTAAATGGACTGCTGAGTAGATCAGGTAAAGTGTCATTTACATGAAACGGGATCAGTTCTTTGTGAGTTACAGTACTGTTCTCAGAAAATTTCTGGCATATTTCTAGGTTTGAATTTCTAGGGTTTCAAAAATTAGATTTACACGATCATCTTCATGAGCAACAGCTTTAACAGAGTACCTCCCTTAAGAGAGAACTTTGCACCGATCCAATGTGCCAACTGAAGTTCATTGAATGCTACTGCATATAGTAACAGCAGACTTTCAATGTTTGCTGATCTCTAAATTTTGTCTGCAACACATTCTATCAGCAAAAAAAACTTTGGAATTTTAGAGGAATAGAAATACCCCTTTAAGTGATGGTATTACACTAGGGTATGAACTCTAGGACCCTACCAATTCTGAGAATACATACAGCAGTGTCCTTGGTATGCTTAGGAAAGGGAACTGCAACCGGTTGGTAGGACTACTGTTCAGGAAAAACTTAGAGGTTGTAGTTTCCTCCGCTGCATACACTTAATTTTCAGGACTAGTAGGGGTCTTCAATCAACTAAGTGATGGCACATCTTTAGGCCACCTTTTATGAGCTGGATACACACTATATCAGTTCCTCTGTTACTAATATAATTACATAGATAGGGAAGTTGATCGCCCCTGAATTTCACTTTATAGGGTCCAATATACCTGCACGCACACACACTAATTAACAATGTGGAAATATAGAAATAGACTCAATTACAGGCTAAGCTGTTTCCAGCGCTGAAAAAAGTCTTGGGACGGCATCTCGGTAGCTTGGAAGAACTTGTTGATGGTAATTGGCAGTTTCAATGTTATGTTTTGTAATGTTCCTCCATACCTAAAAGTGAAAGGTGACAACATTAAAGCACAAGGAATTAGAAAAGTGTGAAGTGTTAGAAAAAGCAAATGGTGGCTGTAGTACCTGAACTTAATATTAATAAGAGGAGCATCATCAAAGTCTGCCAAGCATTCAATGTTCAACACCTGCTGAACTTGTGCCCCTCCTTCTACCATGGGGTCAACTGGCTTCGTCTGAATATTAAGCTGTAAGGCAGGATGTTAAGGATGACTACAAAATAAATGGCGCTGTAGAAAATATACTTTGCTTTCTTGCTACTCCTACAGGTCCTATACTCTGTTTCTCCAAAGCAATTAGTGACTTTATAATCATCTTCACTAAGGGAACAAGGACAAGAATTGGTGATAGATTTCCTTTAAGTCATTGCCCGGTCCTTTAACAAGTCATGTAACATGACTTGGATAATGGCCAAACCAGAGTTTGCTCCATAAAGAAAGGACAATCATCTGCGTACACTGCAGGGTACTCACTGGCTAGGTGAGAGGCCTTTTGGGGAAGCACCATTTCCTGCCAGCTAATGGAAGGAGGTTTTCAGCTGACATAAAACTCCTTGGCCCTAAGACCTATTTCAGCCCTTGCAACAAGCACTGACGCTATCGCTAACCCAAGAGACAGCCTTCAACTTTCAAAACATACAAACTCCTTGTAGACATTGTCCTTGATAGGACTTAAACTAGTAAGACCACAGTGCTGACCACTGATCAACTTGCACAATGGCTTAGGGCCAGAAACTGGCCTACAAACAAGCTGATCCTCCCACTTGCTTAGTACTCAGTTGTAGCTTCCATCATGAGCAAAACACTATAAATCCTGAGGAACATGCAGAAACGTAGACTAATGCGATGAGGAAACTTTTTTAATCAGTGTGCCCAGAAATCTTTTTTTAAAGGATATGATTCTGTAGGTCAGCTGGATACGACACATTGGGAGTAAAGCTCTGGAACTGCACTGAGGTTTTGTTCCCATAGAACAGATACATACGACCTAAGGTAAAGAAAACAAAAAAAAAAAGTATTGATGGATACTGAGAAAGCAAAAGTAAGAAGTAAAAACCAACCTTTACTTAGAAAGCCAGTGTCAGTCAGATTCCATTATCACTGCTTACCCAAGTTCTGGCGGAATTCAGACTTCACTCCAATCTGCAAAAGCTGGTTCTCAAACAGAACTCCATTATTTTTGCACACAAATCTAATGTAAAAAAAGAAAAAAAAAACATTGTCTGGTTTACAAGGCAACATACTTCAGGGGACTGGAAAAGATGGTATCTATGCTGGAAAAATTCATGCAAGAAGAAATGCTGTCCTCTAGAAGACACATAACACATTCTAATATAGGGATTTTCATCTACAAGGATGCAGTAAATATGTAAAAAAAAACCTTTAAAATTATTGGATGACATGTTTGCCAAATACTGCAGATAACAATCAACCAATAATGTTGGAAATGCTCCAGAGAACGTACATGACAGGGACACAGTAATCCTGGCCCCTGCTGATAAAGGTGACATTTACTATGATGAATATCAGGGGTGAAATGAAAATAAAAGTTCTCATTCAGGTTATTAGTTATACTTTGTTAGATATAAGATTATGAAGCCAGTGGTGCATTGACACCCAAATCTTGCACTTCCCATGTTTAATGTCCATTATATATGAAAACATTAAAATGGGTTAACCCTAGAACGCATGACGTTAAAAATACATAAATTTTAACGTATTGGGGGCCTTTTATCCCCCATGCAAATAATATGGAAAAACACACTTAAATTACTTTCACAAGTTTATTTCAAAATTGTAAATTAAAATCTGAATAGTGGGCAAAATTTTTATTATAATGGAGCAATAAGTTAAGCATGCAGGCCTAAAAGGCCCCAGGTATGCGTTCTAGGGTTAATCAACTTCCCAAAATTATCTGCAAATACATCCACTGCAGGGTTAAATACTCACTGTTCCCCAGTGCACCCTTTGTTTGGCTTTATTTTACTTGCTACACCTTGCACCGCTGTTATGTACATACAGTGAATCTGTGGACAAACTACATTTCCCATGATTCATCTGCTTGTTCTCACTTAACATTTGTTTGTTTTTTTACATCAGTTAAACAAGTGTTAAAAAACAGATGTAAAAAACGTGAGCTGAAGAGAGCCTAAAAAAATGTACCTAAATTAGGTCTATGATCATGTTCTAGTGACCCTGAAGACTCCTTCACTGCTCTGAAATGTATTACTGGAGGAGGCACAGGCTCCTTAAAGCATAAAAGGCGCCACTTCTGCAATGTCTTGTTTAGTAAGGGTTTACTCCATGAAATAACACTAGCATCTACTTTCCATGTGCATGCACGGATATTATCCAATCAGTGTCATACTAGAATGGCAACACCCAACTGTTTATTCAAACATTTCCAGGAGTAACTACAGAGAAAGAAAAGAACACAAAAGATGCTCCAAAATTGATATATCAAGGAGAATGCAGTTCTGTATTATAACAGACATGTCAGGCGTGTTTGGTAGGTCTTAGGTTAATGAAACGATATAAGACACCAGAATCAAGTGTATATTGTATCCATCAGTATGTACTGAAAGCGTTACGCCTGGTCAGCCCATATTAATACTTATGTGTGAATGGAACTTTAGGTATTCAAGTTCATACTACAGAAAAGTTTGTGCACCCATGTTATACCATCATACAACAATGTAGCTCAGTTATCTGCAAAAAAAAATCTTGGCTCCAAGGTGAAGCTTTGCTTTAACCTTTGAGACAACCTTATATGAGCACCTATAAAACACAGACTGAACATAAGACAGCCTAAGCACAGTACTGGCTTATGTTCAGAAGGTGGCAGGACAGGGGCATCTACAAGGAATGACACACGCATCAGTACACATGCCTGTCTTACTTGTTTAGGAGCTCATCAGCCTCAGCAATAGGTAAAGCAGGATCCTCGGAAACAGCAGAGCCAGAGCTGAAAGTGAGGAGGGAAAGGAAAGGATGGAAATGGCGAGGATGCAACCAAAAGGGAGAAAAAAACAATTAAATGTATTTGTTATAGACACAAGTGTTAGTCCCAACATTAACACACCACAAGAAATTAAACAAAAAAAAAAAAAAGCACGCCATGATAGAAAAGGGTAACAGAGGCAGAGACCTTTAAAGCTACCTTTATTAATAGTGAATTCATAATGTAAAATGGCTGAATAAATCTCTTATTATAAAATTACAAAGGAATCACCTGCAATAATATATGCCCTCAATACCCACCACCATCCCATGGAAGGACTTTTCAACCCTTAGGGAGGGTTCACACGGTGTAATGTGCCGCGTGATGTGGCACGTAGATGCCGCGTGAGCTTTTGCGGGCCGTTCATGCTGCCATTGATTTCAATAGGAGCGGGGATCGTATGTGCCGCGCTATTTTGCGGCCGCAAAATTGCACGGCGCATACGATCCCCGCTCCCATTGAAATCAATGGGAGCGTGAACGGCCCACAAAAGCTCATGCGGCGTCTACGTGCCACATCAAGCGGCACGTTACACCGTGTGAACCCTCCCTTAGCCTGCTATTGAACCCTTTAAATGGATTTTCAGTCTACACAAGCAGACAGCTCTGTTCTCTATATAATGGTTGAACCTATTCAAATAAATGGGAGCTGATCTGCAGTAACCTGGCCAATACACAGAGCAGAGCTGACTGCTCCACTCTATGGGTACCAGCTGTTGAGAATAGTCAATGAGTGGTGTTAATGGGTCTCAAACTCCCACTGAATTAATACTGAAGACCTTTTGGGAACGCTCCTTTAGGCTAAGGCAGCACGTAGCAAGTCACAGGCAAAAAACGCCATGGTAAAGACCACAGCGAACACACACAGTCACCAGTCCCCGATGCTCCAGCGTTTCCCACTGTGGTCCAGTTCTGCTGTTCCGAGTCTTATGTTGATGGAAGTCCCCACCATATGTAACAACTGAGGCAATCACTGGCGTAAGTAATAGACCAGGAATGTCACAGGTTACGTGTGCGAGTGATGTCCTGTGTCTTTTCCTTAGGCCACTGATTGTCATCAGATATCATGTGCGGCGGCGATTTCCACCAAATCAAGACTCCAGTGGGAGATGCTAGGCACAAGTGAGTCAACCCCTTTAAGCTTGAAGAAAGAATGTGTTATTGTCACAGTGTTGACTAAGCTAACATTTATTCATGCACTTAAATTACTTTGCATACACAAATAAAATACCTGTTCATATACTGTATTTAAGGCTCATGAAAAGTAACCAACATGCTTGAAGTGTTACTAAATCAGCCCTTACTCTGGAGGCTGAGCTGCATCAACCAAGAAAGATGAGGGACTCTCAGAGGGCGGCTCCAATT
The DNA here is from genome assembly GCF_031893055.1 of Leptodactylus fuscus. Classification (NCBI taxonomy): domain Eukaryota; kingdom Metazoa; phylum Chordata; class Amphibia; order Anura; family Leptodactylidae; genus Leptodactylus; species Leptodactylus fuscus. Next base: position 74,177,155 of record NC_134270.1, read on the forward strand.
CACTGTATACCATCCAACACAGGCAGGCACAGCAAGACAGACATAGACAAGAAACAAATCCACCAGCAGCAAGACAGAAAAAAAGACAAAGACCAAGAAAAAAAAGACAGAAAAACTGACATGCAATTAGACAGTCGACAGACAGAACAGCGGCATACACACAGCACTGTAAACTGGAGAAACCATGGATAGGAGTGCACACCACAATGAATCTATATACAGCAATGGCCAGTGTCAACTTTCCTTATACAGAATAGTTCTTTGACGTCATTGGTTCTGTGAGGAGAATTGGCTGGTGTACGGTTTTACAAGTAATGCTTCATGAGAAAAAAAACCTCTGTAAATTAATAGAGATGAGCGAGTAGTATTCCATCGAATACCTCGCCGCCATAGGTATGCGTGTAAGTGGCCAAACACCAAGGGGTTAAGCGCATCGAATATTCAATGCATTTATCCCCTTGGTGTTCGGCCGTTTACACGCATTCCTATGGTGGCGAGTTATTCGATCGAATACTACTCGCTCATCTCTATAAATTAACTCTCCTCCAAAATGCAGGAAACTGGTCTGTAGACCCAATTTGCAATATACAAGTCAAATCTTACTTTGTGTAGATAAATCCAAGTAAATCATTTCCAAAGCTATTTGTGCACTGATTATTAAAAATAAAAAGGTCACAATACTTAGTCTTCAAAAACTACTAACGACTCATACCTGAGAAAGTTGTCTTCAGCACCAGCAGCTAGTGAGGAAGTGGCAGATGGGGAATCTGAAAAGACGTCCACCAGGAGGTTGCCAGCACTTGGTGCCCCTGAACCTGTAACAGGGGCACTCCTCAGGTTCAGGAGGTCAGCAGATGGTGAAGGAGTGGACTATAAAACAGAAACACTGTGCTCTAAATTGGTTATTGTGGGGGTGTCTGGTGCTAACTCACTGATCTGATACGGATTATTTATCCTTAGATAGGACAGGCCATCAAAATCCAGTCTTGGAGAACTGCTTTAGAGGAACCCAGGACTAAGTGTTTTGGGATGGGGGAGAGGGTGGACATCCAGCACCCACTGGTCAACTGTTTGAAGATGTGGTGCTCAAGAGCACTCTGGCCATTTCCCTGTGCCGATGGAGTCACATTGTAAAAAGATTGTACAAGTCATAATTTTACAGTTTAATTAGACTGCTACTGGGCATATAAAGAAAAAGAACTCGCCTGGTCCTTAAACCAGTAACATTTTATCCCGCTCCACATTCCCACCGCTATAACTTTTTTTTCATTTTCCTTCAATTTAGTTTTACAAGACCTTATGTTTTGTGGGCACAAAAGACTTTTTGATCAGTTTTTGAGAGGTGAGATGAAAAGAAACATCTATCGCTTCTGGCATTTGAAGTTTAAGGTTTAGTGCATTTATCGTGTAGAATAAATAACACTTATTTTATACTAATTTTATTTTAGGGGTGGTTGCAGATGTGGTGATTTTCTTTCTTAAACAGGAGCAAAAAAAGTATATTTAATTTTTTTTTTCAGTACAATTTAGGTGCTGCAGTCAGCATACAAAGGGTTAAAAGGTAAGTATGTTTCTGATTGACAAAAGTCCAGGGTATCCCCTCCACTGGAGTGAAGTGACAGAGAATAATACAATCCTTTTCTCCTCTCCAGACACAGTGTCAGCTGTGTGTTCTCCTGCATTTATTAAATATCAGTTTTAAACAATGATTTCTCTTAATCTATAGGGGCTACAGGCATAATCTTGGTCTTGTGTTTTTAATGGTTCTAACTCCTAGGGTTTTGGTGTTAGAGCAGTTTAAAGCTACAGTGTCTCTGCACGTGCTTTACTCAGGGTGAACACTAACACTAACTAAAAAAATAACTGGACAAACCCCCCTTTAGTCACATGGTACAGCAACAGCTCAGTTCCATTCACATGCCTATACAATGTACTGTATGTGCTTGGTATTCAGTGTAGCACTAACTTTAGATGAAGCGGACACTTCGACTAGCTGATTGGTAAGGGTCCTTGGAATCAGACCCCCTACTGATCATATATTGACCTGGGGCTCAGGGTACCCCTGCTGATCTTTAATAACATATCCTAAAGATAGAGCATCATTTATTTAGCCTGGAAACCCCATTAATGTACAGGATCTTACTGCAGTGCTTGGTGTCGCCTCCACTCCACCATTAATTTCAGAGTTCTGATCTTTTTTTCCTTCTTCTAACTCGCTGACCGCACCAGGTCCCTTTTTTTTCTTAAGTTTGGCCAAGATAGAGGACTCCCTTTCAGGGAACGGAGGCATCTCTTCCAAGACTGTAGCCTACAAAAGACAGAAAATTAGGCCTTTAATAAATCATAAATAAATAGAATACATAGGACTTTTATCTTTATTATGAACCCCAGTAAAACAGCAGCCACACATTAGTGGATCCTTTTGCATAAAGCATAATTTTTACAGTCAACTGTACGTGTGCTGCAAACACCACTCAGTGACAAGTCATTGCTAACATGATACATATCACAGGTGCTCACACTTTCTTCATATATTTCAAATGTAAAAATGTCAATTAAAATGAGCTTACCAGGACATCAGTGCTTGCAATGGAACTGAGCTTGAGGTACTCTACTGCCCTCTGCTGGAGCTCCACATCAGCATTTCTGATTTGACTATCCGAGCGCAGAACATCTTGGATAGTAGGTTTGGTTTCAGGAAAAAGGTTAATAAATTTAATGTAAGTGGAAAGTAAAAGGGCTCGAGTTGATACACTGCAGAGATGGAATTTGGAGTGCAGGAGGTTAAACTGCACCAGAGGGCTGCAAAAAAACAAAAAATATACATATTATAAAAAAAGGCAAATAACAGAAAAAATTACACTCAAATAAAATAAGTTCTTACATTTATACATAGAGGAATAGAGGCCCATACCGCCACATATAACGTAGCCTAAAAGGTTGTTTTTTTTCCCATAGGGCAGTAGAAGAACTGGGGGTTTTTTTGTTTGTTTTTTTTTTTTTGCTTCTTTGTGGCAAGACTCAGTGTCTAATAATTTAGACAGCTAGATAATAATCTGAATGAATGTTATATATGTATACTCACACTTCAGTACAAAGGCTGAGTGAGAGGTTTTTTGCCGACTGTACACACCTGGTTTTGTCTTTTGGTAAAAATTACCTGGTAAGGGTGCCTTGAGACAAAAAAAGGAGTGGAGAGAGTACAAAAAGGTTGGGAACGCTGCTATATACAGATACACCAGAAGAGTTAACCCCAATTGCAGCAGTATGATAACTGTTGTTTCAAAAGGGTCTAAGATATTTTTCTGGAAGACAAGCAGTAGCCGATGACCATATCACACAAGATCAACATACTAAATTGGACCTTGCAGTGGGCAACAATATCTACTCCATAAGATCAAAGTCTTGCAAAGAAATCCCCAGTTCTCCAGCTACAATGTTCAATCCTCCCATACGGCTTCTCTATATAATAGAGGAGACCACCTTTGCTTTACGACTCCTCAGTACAGCCAGCAGCAAGGAGTGTTCCCATTAACAACAGACAGGCAAGCTTTATTGATATTTAATATCCAAGTAAAAAAATAAGAGATACATGTGTTTTGGGGTCATTACACTATACCTTGATCTAGGGTCCCCAGCAATAAGGTTACCAAATTCGCCCAAGATATAACCCCCAACTTTAACCATGTTCTCATGACACGCAGGAGCCTGTAGAGCCTGTAAACATAGTTGAAAAGTATGTTTACAGAGATGAATTATTATACAATACACTTCGAAAAAAATTAACTATAATAAATTTAATAAACTTATTGAAATCAAAAAGTATACCAAAGTGGCATTTCTATGCCCTTCATCTAATCTTCACAATTCAGCCGTAAATCTATGACTAAAGATTGTGCTTTATAATTTACTTTCAACAAGTCTTACCTCAAACACAGTTTTGGCAGCATAGCCTTGTACATCATCCCGGTTAATGACAATCTGGATGACACGGTACCAAACTTCTTCACTGACATAATCACCAGCAATACGAATCAGGTTAAGAATAGTGTCCACATACCAGCTGTAATCCACAGCATATTTCTCAGCTAGAATGGCTACCTTCAACACCTGGGAAACAAATACATTTGAAGACAGTGAACAAAGACATATGCCTGAATATACAAAGCAACATTCCTCCTCAATACCAGCCGATCCAGAATGTGTATTGTCCCAAAACCTGCACCATGCATCAGTGGAGTCCATATTACCATGAACAGCCCATTGAGTTTTTGCAGTGGTGACAAGGAAAACGGAATAAAAAACAAAAACAAAACAAAGCAAAAAAAAAACAAAAACAAAAAACAACTATGCCACATGTATGTAAACATAGCAAACTATGTATACCAATGCAGACACTTTATGGCAAACGCTGACCAAAAGATCACATTCAGTGTATGTGTCAGGAAAGTTAATGAATACAATAGCCATATTATCAGTGAAGAATCCATAAATGTTATTTATGAAAACGTCAAACCATAAAAGAGAATAACCAGTAGATAAAGGTCACTTACAATTTCTTCCCGGATTGAATAATCGGCAGTCTCCAGATAGCTCAGCATTTCAGAAACAATTTGCTTGGCATTTGTACGGTCACACATTGCATATAGGAGATCTGCAGCTCGCTGCCTGACGCTGACATCTCTCTCTGTCTATAGTAATAAAGTACCAGAAAGAAAAATAAGTAACAGCCATAAGAGGCGCTAGTACTGCTGTTATTAATAACACATATAACCCCAACTGTATAGTGGGGATACTACAATGCAATAAATTCTATATTAAAGAAGTTTAGTGCCTTCCAAAAAGCAACAATGGCATGTTGCTAGGCTATGCGATTATTGACGGCATAGTTTGGGGGACGGGAGGAGGGGGGGTGTCAACCAACTGTGGACCCAAAATCATTTAAAATAAAGGACCTGCAAGGCTAAGAACAGCACATGTTTCTCAAAATTTTTGGGAACGTCAAAGTCCAGGTTTCACCGGTAAGATAATACAGTGCATCTTACGGTGTAAAAATTCCTTGACCCCCCTTCCCGTCACAAGCACTTTTTCGTTTCTGACTCTCCACCTTGCAAACCCCCTTTTTTTTTTTTTTTGCGTGTGTGTGTTCACAGAGCCAAATGGGGGCTTAATGTTTGCAGGACATATTGTACTTTGTATTAATTTGTATTTGTATTAATATTCTGTATGATTTACTGGGAAGCTGGAAAAAAAAAATCAAAATAGGGTGGAATTTGAGAAAAACTTTAAAGTTTTAACCCCTTTACAACAACTTTGAAAATAAAATAAATAAATTCTTGGAGTCGCCACCATATACTGACATTTTTTTTAAATTTTTTTGTGTATGGGATGCAGATGTACTTTTCAGACATACCATTTTGGGGACTGTGTCGCTTTAATAGTTTATCAAATTATTATTTTTTTAAATAAAAAAAAAGCAAAATAGAGGAAATATATAAATATATATATGTATAGCTATATACATATATACACACACATACATATATACATACACACACAGGTTTAGCCATTTTGATTTATTTTCCCGCTACAGCATTTGCAGTATAAGAAAAATATTTTTACATGTTTGCAGACTAGGCGTTTTTGGATATAGGGATGCATAATTTGTTTATGCTTATTGATCTTTCAGCTTTAGCGAAGGGGGTGTGTGATTCGAGTTTTTCTATTTCCTTTATGTCTTAGAAAAAAAAAATAAAAAAAGTCTAGGGCGTTTGAACCAATGACCTTTAGATCACTTATCTCATACACTGCAAGTCTAAACATATCTTCACTTTCATGATTAATTAATACTTTGATTAATTGTTCTCTCACCTTTAGGGCGTTGATGACCGTTTCAATGTGTGTTTTCACAGCTTCATGTGAGAATTCAGAGCTGGCTAGTGTGCACATGCTTTCCAAAGCTAAATATCGCAGATTGGTCTCTCTGTGTTGTAAGAATTGACCCAGCTGGTTGCAGGCTCTTACCAAAAGGTTGGGCTCACTTAAAAAAGCAGAAAAAAAAAAAAAAAAGAATTTAATTTTAGTTTCTCTGCGAAAGACAGTAAGGCAAGAGAAAAACAAAAAACAAAAAGTGTAAATATACCTTTCACAAAATGGTATGAAGGTCTACATTATTACGTGGGCGTATATTTGTTAAGATGTAAGGTCTGGTTCACATAACATTACAGAACTACATTTGGTACGTCCACTGGGAAAATCCACCGGTCTATACGCCAAAAGTAGTCATAGGAAGCAATGAGTGCTCGCTTGGCCTTCATTAGGATGTTGGCTTTTTAGCTGACCAAGGCAGAAGATCTACTAGGGCGGGGCCGGGCCTGTGGGTGGGGCAGGCCTATGGGCGGGCTTGTATGTGGGCATGGCCAGGTAAGTGGGCGGGGCCAGTAGGATCGTGACAGCAGGAGACAGCGGAGTTCTGTGGCTGCCCAGGGATCCCCGCTGTCTGCTTCTTCACAGCACAGGCTGAGAGTTATCTCTGGACACTGGCAGGTTGGGGCTGCGGCAGCCCCGCCTGCCAGTGTCCGGAGATGACTCTCAGCCAGCACTGTGAACAAGCAGACACCGGGGATCCCTGCAGCCCACGATCGACCCATACGTCCTTTGCGATCTACCAGTAGATCACGATCGACGTATTGGGCACCCCTGCTGTAGAGAAAGGAGCATCATCTATGGTATTCAATGTCAAAACATCTAGTAATACACAGTATTTTTTTTTTCCAGCAGTCTATGGGTCTCTGTTGCTAATGTATGGCTATGCGGTGGTATACATCAGGGTACCTCAGCGATACATTGGGCATACTCACAATATATACTGCATGTCTGTGACAGAAGACTAAATGTGATGTTAATTGATCATTTTACAGCTACTACAGTTCCGAATAAGCACAAAAGTCACCAAATAATCCAGCATTGTGTTAACCCATTGACAGCGCTCCCCGTCCGCTGCAGAAGCAGGAACAACTCATTTGTTTGGGATCCGGATGTCAGACCGCCACAAATCACAAATGCTGTGGATAGGTCATCAGTATAGAAACTACAGTTAGGGTGGGAAAACTGTGTGTGGGGAATTTAAAAAACTAAAAAACCACAACACACACCACAGAATAAATATCTTCCTCAATACTTTTACATTATTTGTAGAGGGCAACCACTGCCAGAACTTGAATGGCTACTGTCCTGCAGAACAAGCAAAATGGCTTGCATCAAGTCAAAGGACTTGAGACTTGTGCAACCCTCTCTGCTGCCATGCTTGCAGAGGATATGCATATATCACTGTCAACAGAAGATCTCAGCTGTGGATGTGTACATCCTATGGACATTGACAAGAATGGAGCTGAAGGAAGGCCAGACTAGACACAGGCTGTTGTGGGAGGATGAATAGGTGCAAGTGGTTACTGTCTCATCCATCATCCCTTCAGCTTACAGTGTTTCTGTTGAACTACACACACATTTGAGATCTTATCTATACATTTTGTTCAGGAAGGCATAGCAGCATGTAATAGGTCAGTCTGAAGCCCCCGACCTGATACAAGCCATGAGCTCTAGAAGAAAGCAGTGATTGCCCCTATGAAAAATGAGCAGAAATAATTAAAAACTATTTCAATATTTACATTTTTTATTCCCACTCAACCCTTTGAATATCTACAGAACTGAAGATATGCATCACGACAACACCCATGCATGTTATTGCATACACCTACCTATCGTAATGTATAATAAGGCTAATAGCCTCAAAAAGTATGGCATTCTTTGCGTTGGAGTGTTGCACTTTTTTTGACTTTGGGGGTTCCTGGGCTTTGTTCAAGATGGTCTCTAGGCATTCAACAAGCCGTCCTTTCACAGCTGCGTCCTCTGAGAACAGTTACAGATATAGTTAGAAAGGTTCATAACAGGTTAAAAACAGGTTCATGAATTGTCTGCCCTCATAGCAGAGCAGAACAATGACTAATGTAAACAGTCTGAACCGTGCCCAATATTCTGTGTGTTACTCCTCTGTCAGGAGTTACTCACTTTATATTTTGAACTCCAAAAGGTAACTTGTCAAACAATACAAGGAAATGTACAAGTAAGATACTGAGCAAAGAGCTTTCTTACCAGGTGGAGGGTAACACTGAAGAAGGCGCAGCAACTTTACAGAAAGCCATGGTGCAGGGACAAAGTAATATGTGTAATCCTGCAGGTCAGTTGAGGCGGAAGACACAATCTGTGTAAAAGAGAGGATTCTGATCAGAGCCAGCGATAAGACATCTATAATTTTTCATAAAAAAAAAAAGTCAATTAGTTGGATTTCAGCAATATTACTTTCCAGATCTACCTTAATAATTTTGCCTAAAATACCCCTTTAAAAGTTATTATTTCATATATAGCACTAACCTATCCTCTAATGAAAGTTTTTAAATGCTTCTTTCTACTCTACTTATGTGCCCGTTTTCCCAGTCTCAGAAGCAGTGGTTTTTGAACATGCTAATTAGCCTCTCGGTGCACCCATAATGCCCCCCTCTGCCTATTGTTTACTATGTATGTATACAGGTGGCTGCTGCTGATGACTTCCTGCTTCCTGTTTGCACACACAGATAGGAGAGAATAGCAGAGACGAGTGCTGCTGGGAACTTCCTGTGCTGGCTGGAGGCTAAATAGCATATGAATAAAAACGGACTTATTCAAAAACCATTGAGGCAATTTACATACTAAAGGTAGGTGTGGAATAGACTGGAAAGACTAAATGACTTTTCCCAATGATAGAGCCCCTTTAAATTTGACTCCACGTAGGTAATAGAATATTTATTAACCATAAAGAATTATACGATGTGAAAACCTGGGCAAGCCCAAGGGTCAGTGGACTGAGTGGCAGGTACAGCCAGGTCTTTTTTCATCTGATCTTCTCACTTATGCTCTCGCTGCAGGGATTGAATCAATGTACTGCTTCTCTGTTGTGCTTGAGCAAAGATGTGGAGAGAGAAAATGGTGTATTGTGAAGTGCAGGGTGATGAATTTGAATGGTACGTTCTGCTGAGAGGAGGTTGTTGAAGTGTTAAGAGTGGGGAGAGGATGGTAGGGGTTTGTATTTATACTGTATTTGTGTAAGATTATGTATTTAATTGTATTTAAAAAAAAAACTATTAAGAAAAATTTCATTAAAAAAAAAAAAAGAAAAAAAAAAAAAAAAAAGAAATTACAAATTCCAAGACAATAATAAAATGGGAGAACCAAACATTGAAGAGCAGGAATAATCAGAAATAAAAACAGAACACTATATAATTGGAAATTAGATTTACCAAAATGAGAGTTTGGGGGGGGGGGGGAGGAGGAGAACAGCAGCTTAAACGCTTCTGTATGATGGAAGAGGGCAACACTGCTTAACTAGAAATAATACATACCCTACTAAGTCTAGAGACTGCCAAAGAGACGCATGTCTTGAAGTCATCAGGATTCTTCCTGCAGAGGCAGGTAATGAGGCTTACAGCTGCAGTCACCACTCCCTGATACAATAAAGAGAACATATATCAAGCAGACTGCAGGCAAACGTCCAATGTCACATTATATTCCCCTTACCATTATAAGAAATTATATATAAATAATCATTTTCTAAATCTGTTTCTGCAGGCTTATAGTTAAATGATTTGTTATTCCTACTCCACACCCAAGCCCTCATCATAAAACCCATCAATACACCACACATTAAACAGGATAATGTAGAACTGGACTAAGGTAATATTTACTCGCTGTGCTGCAGAGGAAGGCTACAGCACAGAATCATTGCTGAATAATTAAGTTTGGCTGTAACTTAGGAACATAATACAATATTGGCTCACATTTCCTAATAGTGTTAGACCACGAAAACAAGACTAGACAGTCCTAAACTGTGCCACATTTATCAAAGTGCTTGATGTGGTTTGATAAATCTGACATATTTATCATTACATCACTTAGTTGAGCACAAATTCCTGGATTATTTTTGGTGCAATGTTGCAATGCCTCCCCCCTTTTCTGCATAAATCGGAACCGTATATGTTACACATACACACACACTTTTGGGCCTATCTGCTATTTATTTTTCCTTTGGGTTTTATTGTTATATTGGTGTTTTTCATTAAGTTTCATTTCATGTATATGGTGTATATACAGGGCATATGTAGTTTGTTATTTAGCTCATGGGTTTTTCTATTTTGACACATGCACTTTCTAATTATCGCTTATGGAGTTATATGGCTTATATTTACCTTGCTACACTTGTGGGTTTTTTTCCCTGATATTTTAGTACAAGTGCCCGTTTCATTATTGTTGTCTATGGGAGGATATGGTCCATATTTAGCACATGTGCAATGGGTATACTTGGATGTACAGCATTTATGTCATCAGGCTTGTCGAGATGTGTAGTTATTTCCTACACATGAACAGTGTATTTATGAGGAGCAATATAATAACTTCTCTAAAGTCAGACAAATGTGAGGATCGCTAAAATATGGACCAGTGTTATTTTTGATTGTCTTATTTGGTGTATTTGAGGTATGACAATTTACTTTACCCTTCACTTCTGAGAAAGCAGCATGTAGCGTATCGCGTGGGTTGTGTGCTTTCTGATGATTTTCTTTTTTTTTTTTTTTTAACTAACAAAGAGGGGGGGGGATCTATCTTTACATTTTTTTGTCAAATGTCTTTACAAGGTATAACAGCAATTATGCTTTTGATTGTTAATGGGGGATGATATTGTTAACTAAAGTCCATGGTATCCCCTCCCGAGAATAAAATCCTTCTCTCCCTGTGCACTGTCATCGGCACGTGTTCTTCTAGCCAATTGCAGTTTGCAGATAAAGGTTCCTGCGGGAGCCATGTCCATTATCGTTCTATGTAAACACAAAGATAAAACTTAGCCTGTTCTCTGTAGAAGCATGGTAAGTGCTCTACCTGTGTAATGTAATATACATTTACTGTGCATATTATTTGATCTGCTTTAATGTCAGATGTCTAATAATCAATACATAATCTCTCATGGTAAAGGCAAAGTTTATGATACTTCAGTGTCTTGTTCATCAAGAAGAATACAGGAAATGACAAGAAGAATAGACAGCAGGCAAAGCTGCTGAGACAGAAAGATTGGAAACCCCTTTAGGCCGGAAACACTGTGGGAAAAATCGTGGTGTTATACATTAACTGCAAAGTGGATGGGATTCATGCCTACTTTGTGGTAAAAAGCGCAGCGCGGACACGCTGAGATTTCAAAAACTGGTTTTGGAAATCACAACATATCAATTATAACTACGGAAAGGCCAGTGGCTTCCCCGTAGATATAATGATAAAAGAAAATCTGCGGAGGAAAACTCCAAGAACTTTCTGTTTAAAGCACTGTGGCAAGAACCGCAATGTGTTCCCGCTGCGGTTTTTCCTGCAGTGCTTTAGCACTGTGGATCGTCCTGTGGGGCCTTAGCATCATAGACAAGATTCTAGCCCGTGCAGATTTAAGCCAGTTTCACACTTCCGTGTGCTATCTGGCAGCGGTGATTGAACGGAATGGGCGGCAGGTGGGTGGCATATGGATATCATCCGTGCTTCCACAGGCTCTTTCATTCTATGACTTGGAGCCGGGCTGCAAAAACAAACAGGAATAGGACCATATTTTGAGGCCTGAACTCTTGTCCCACATAGTAAAATTCACTGTTATGTGTACGGACCCAAAGAAATGAATGGGTCAGTGTGCTATCTGGGAAAAACCCAGATAGCCCACTGACTACTCATACAGTTGTGTGCAAAGGGGCTTACAGACATTTAAATTGCCTTCTGCTCTTGCAGCTTCTCTGAATGTCTCCTGCTCAGGCTAAATGGTAATGTACATTCGGTACATATATACATACTCAAACGCCAAACAAGAGCGGTTTAAAATGGTCAGGGGGTTAACCACTTTGTACTGAAAGTTGCTGCATGGTTGGATACCAATTTCACTTTGACGACTGATAGTTACCAGACTGGCAGTGACATGGGGTTGGGGAGAGGAGATATAAGAAAATGTTTTTCGGCTCGGTTTTTTGTGAGTTTTGATAAGAGATTTCCGTGTTCTCTCTTGTATATATTTCATCTACTGTGACAGTTTACTATTAAAAAAAAAAAAAAAAAAAAAAAAAAGTCTCATAGGTGAATTTCTGCAGGGAACTTTCAACAGCATATGAAAGAGATTTGTAAAAATGACTGTTACAACAATTTGTGGCAGATTTTATCTACATAAATCTGCACCATTTCCATCTCCTGCGGAAGTACCTTAAATGTTCACTCACATATGCCAATTGTTTTTCGTATTTTCTGCGATTGTCTGAAAAATTATGGCAAAAACTTGTAACAAAACTGGCTTGTCTTTGATCCAAACCAAAATTTTATACTTTGGAATCAAAAGGCACAGATTTAATCTTATACCACCCCACGCCATACTATATCATTGCAATAAAACCGCATTGTGATGGATTCGGTTCAGGAGGAAAAAAAGGGTATGTGATTTTAAATTCATGTACACTCCAAACTATAGCTGACCAAGAAATAAGTGCTCACAAGTCTGTCACTGAAAAAATTAAAACATTATGGATCCGAAAAGATGACGCTTCCGCACAAAGACAAATTGTTAATTAGTAAAATATAGCAAACTATATAAATCTACTATTGCTGTAGCTGGAATGATGCACAAAAAAGGTTACCATGTAATTTATTTACTGCATGTTAAGCGTTAT